>NC_035440.2:149423100-149712676 GCF_002127325.2 Helianthus annuus
GTGGTCGTAAGTATTGTCGCGTGTCTAAAGCTGATTGGGCTTTCATTATCCTCCGGCCACAATCACGGTGTTTCACAAAACGCGTCGCATCAGAAGGGACACAGGGTCTCCCTACCCTTGTCCAACAAGTATTTTGTTGCATCAAAATTACGTAGTCAGAAGTGGTACTCAAAAGCCTCAGAAATCCCGGCTTATCATTAGCGTATTTACTCAAGCGTAATGCGATTTGCATAATCCAGAAACCAACTATACTGGTTACTGAGGTGGAGGAGGAAAGAAAAGTAAACTGTCGACATGCGTGAATCCCTCCTCGAGCTAGGATATACGTTAAAGTAACTAGCTGATCTGTTGCTTGACAGTAAGGAAACGAGCATCAGCACCCTGGGAACGATGTACTAGTAACGGTCAAGTGCGCAAAAGGAGATCTTGAGGTATGTGGCGGATCAATGCATGCTGGCGAAAGACAGAGTGGAGGACGTGGTGTTAAACTTTTTAGACAATATGCTGTCTTGTGATGTAGACGCTTAACTCCTGCTTTTGGTTATGTTATGTTTTGTATCTGAAGTTGTCGATCGTGGTGTCAGCTCAAGCTCCAACATTCTGCGGCTCATATCCTTAAACTGTAGCTGATGTTACAGGAGCAACTTATCCTGTGTGTGTTCTTCGTAATGCGAGAAATGGTAAGGGTTTATAGTTAGCATAGTACGTTTATAGGGACCACCGAATCGGCTTATCAAGCGTTGTAGGGGTGAATGTAGCAAGCGGTGCGGCCTGGAGCAACTACTGGCTCGGGGGCTACGGCAGGCTCGGGGTCATCGAACGCCATTTTAAATCAAATGCATGGTCAACGGGATCAACTGGGCCGACTGGGCCAACCGGGTCCTCCATAGGCTGATCCAGTGGTATGAACCTGATCTCCTGGTCGAATCCTGGGGAAAAGACAGGATCGGAATCCTCCTCAACATCGTGATCGAAAGTAAAGCTAGGGACAGGGGCTACAGCGGATGCCCTATCAGGATCTGAACTGTGAGAAAAGTGCTGCGCACTCTGAGTGTGGGATGATACGGAGGCCACAGACTCGAAAGAGTCCGGGACGGGTGAGTGAGCAGGTGAGCAACAAAAGATCACCAGCAGCTAGAAGGGCCTCGCCCTGAATATCATCCTTTAGGGGCTCGTCATCAAACAGATCGACGTCGTCATCAGCGTCGGCGTCGAGAAGTATATCGTAAGCAGGATAAACGGCCAAAGGTATGGGGCAGGGATCTCTACGAGTGGTATGTCCACGGCCAAAGGGCCATCAGCGAGCTCGGCGGTAGCACCGGGTAGCGAGAAGAGCTGGAAATCATCCTCATCCGTGCTGGTGGTATCCGAAGTGTGCACCTCACTTTCTGTCATAATCTCATCGTCCGACACGATTGCTTAAAGGATCCAAGGTGTCCGTCACTTCAGTATCTGAAGAGGAGGCCATGCCGTCTTGTAACACAAACACACACACATGCACAAATAATCAATCACATAGTCAAATAAACACATTAGTTACCAATTAAGCAATCAATTAATTCTCCTAGTCCCACTAGCCTCCCAGTCTCCTAGACTGATATTCCTAGTCCCACTAGCCAAATTCTCCCAGCCTCTCAGACTGCTCTTCCTAGTATCACTAGCCAAATTCTCCCAGCCTCTCAGACTGCTCTTCCTAGTCTCACTAGCCAAATTCTCCCAGCCTCTCAGACTGCTCTTCCTAGTCTCACTAGCCAAATTCTCCCAGCCTCTCAGACTGCTCTTCCTAGTCTCACTAGCCATCAACCTCGATCTCGTAGACCGAGCCTCGGCCTCTCAGACCGAGCCTCAGCCTCCCAGACTGAGCCTATAATTAACAAATAAAATGTGCTCAACATTTGTTTGTAAAAACGTTTTGGATCTGGACTTAAGTGGTATGCAGTGTAAAAATGTTTTCGTGAGAGCCCTGATGATCATAGTCTAGACTCGAGAAAGAATCCTAGTTCGCTATGATCGAGGCTCTGATACCAAGCTGTCACACCCTGGCTTTGCGGAAGCGTGCGTTAATTGGTGTGACTTCTTAATACCATAGCAACAATCATAACAATGCTATATGATAAAAACATGTGATATTCAACTAATAATAAGGTTCAGAAAATCCCATTTTCAACATTCACAAAATAAGTTACAAACCTTGACTTGATTTAAATGAGTTCATAAAAACTTATCAAAAGACTTTAAAACAATACTAGGTTTAGGGATATGTAACCCGTACGTCCAGGAAGAGGTTACACCTTCTAAACCCCGGATGACTTCTTTATTCAAACGCAGCTTGAAAATACGTGCATACCGTGCCAGATCCGTTAGTTTCCTGAAACACATGTAGTTTGAAAAGTCAACATAAAGTTGAGCGAGTTCATGTGTAATGAGTATATAAAACCTTTGTGAGTATAAAAATCCTGGTATGTAGCAAATAAGGAAAAAGAGATCACCAATGGTTTGCAAGGCCATTGATATGTGTGAAGTGCAAGTAGGGAGACTCAAACCTAGCGGATTTTGCGTTGGGTACACAGTCACCACCTGGTCCATTAGGCGGGCTCAGGGGTTGGGCTCGCTACACCCAGATAGATCTACCGCTACTGTCCCTCGGTCCTACCATGAGGATTAATGACCTCATGTTGCTCCTACCCACTCACATGATCTAAGTAGTAAACCTCCGTACGCTAACCATACCATGTATAAAGTACTTGTAATCATAGTAACATGTATTTCACCCCCGTAGTTTAGAAAACTGAAAACAGTTAAGAGAAAAGGGGGACATGAACTCACTGTGGTGCGTCTCTACCAAGTATACCTCCTGATCAAGCAGCTGTGTGACGACCTACACGTACTAACTCTATTAGACGGATGGCCGTGCCTTAGCTTTATGGTTTAAAGTTTTTGGGAAATAGTTAGACAACTATTTCGTGTTTACATTCTGTATATACTTGGTATTTATTTTCCTTCCCAAGGATGGGGGATTTAATACATGTGCGTTCGAAATATATTATTAAGTCTCACTTAAAATATATTTTAATCCTTTCTCCAAAATATAAATATTTTTCTCAAAATATTATATTTAACACATATGATTTTCCCAAAATAATACTTTGACAACAATACGCGTTCATAATTATTTTCTTAAATGCGTAAGTTACGTTTTAACGATCGAGTGGTAATAATAATTACCGGTGTAACTTAATAATTCATAGCGAAGGCGTTCGTATTATTTTGGAGTCGTTAACACGGTAATATTATTTTTACCCTAAAAATAATATTAGTATCTTCACAAAATAATCATAAACACATAACAAGTGTCGTTATGAAAAATATATACTTACCAAGTTTTATTTTGCGAAATCCCACCTCCGATATTTTGTAAATAAAGTCGTGGCGAAACTTATATGTGAAAACAAGTTAAAAACGTATTTCTAACACTTGTAGTGAAAATATTTCTAAGTGTTAGGTTTTTGGAAAAATTTCGCCAGAGTTTCCTCTGTAACTGGAGGTGGCCACGCTTTCAAGCGTATCATTTTCTTTTACAATTCAAATCAACAACTTTCTCATTTAACCAAAACAATATCCAAAGCATCAAACTAGTCAGAAAATATGTAAATCGCATAAATTATATGAACTTGTGGTTTAACCAAAAATATGAAGTAAATCCCATTACTTTTAGCGGATCTTTATATAAATCAATCCGGTTTCGTAAAAACCTCGCTTTTAAAGAAATTCCATCTTTACAACTTCTTGTCAACTTTTACAAAAATAGTTATTTTGTCGAAACTTTGTGTTACACATGTGTTTACACACTCGTGTGTTCTAAAAATCATCCTTGTTAGTGTAAGATCCGGCTTTAGTAAATATGTTTTCTTTGACACTCGGTCCTTTGAAAATACCGCTTGTAGATCCGTAGATCTACTAGTTTTAAACACTATTTCGCAAGAAAAATCATTTTTACACAAGTTCATGATTTGTGTGTGGTAGAGTTTCATCATTTACCCTTGTTACATCAAAAACAACTCTATGTCATGATCCATGATCATGACCAACCCGGGTTAAACGATGATCCGAGCTACCACAACATAGATCGGGTCCAAATAACTACACAAATCAAATACTACAAGATTTACACAACAAACAAGCTTTTAACCATCACTTTTAGCATTTTTAGTAGACTTTTATGCTTCATCTTGCATGTTTACGAGTTTTGACCGTTACATATCATTTTAACCACTTCAAAATAGTTCGAGAGTGTGATTCAAGCAACTTACTACTAGCTCGAGGCTAGGGAAGAATCTACACGCAAAAAGAGTGGATAAAAGCAACGAGGTGAGGTCCTTCGCCTTCCGAATGCACCAAGCTTCCTCGTAGGTGATCCTTAACAATTGAATGATCTTGGAATGGCTTGAAGGAAATCGAAATATGGATGGTTGAAAGTGTGGGTGTTTGGCCGTAGCTCCTTTAGAGAGAGAGAGAGAGGGAGTTTTGTGTTGAGTGTTGAGGTGGAAAGAATGATAGTCCAAGTCTTGATCTTATAGGCTAATCATATGTTTATTATCCAAGAGGTCTTGTGTAGCCTTGATATTAAGCATATGTGTTTAAAATAATCATGCAAGTACAATGGGTGGTCACATAGTGACCGAATCGGTTGGGGGGGGGGGGGGTTAATCCGGTTCCATTTCAACCATTAGTTAGATATTAGTTAGGTTTATCTAGTTAGTTTAGGGATTAACCCGGTTACTAGTGTGTTGTGCATTACAGTGGGTGTTAGGGTATTCAGGGACCCTAAGTGGCTCAGAAAAAGATAAATAATGTAAATGGCAATATTTTTATGTTCCGGGTAAAGTCCGGTTGTTCGGTTGGATAGTAATCCGTTAAAGCGTTTAACAAAGCTTTAAAGTGTCGTTATTATTATTTTTAGTGACACAACTTATTCCCGACACTTTGGAAAGTGTCTAGTAATGTTTTTCTCATATTTTGGCACTTTACTAGTTAACCAAATGCTGAATTTTTAGTTAATGTGCTGAATTTTGTACTTAGAGTACGTTTTAGGCACATCCGATCACTGTAACTTATTCTTAGAGACGCAGTTCTACAACCTTTGTATCTTCACACTCACTATTAGTGTAGTTAACTATCTCGGGCTCATACAGGCCTTAGAGGCAGTGTCTGCCTGGTGCTAGTTATGACAACACGTTCAATAGGTTATCCGTTCATTATGCTACTGTGTTTTTGTGCATCATGTTTGTCACTAAGGTTCAGCATGTAAATAATGTAGTGACGGTAAATAGAGTATGATGCAAGTATGTACATGTATCAGCATTCAAGTAGCAGTTTATCCATAAATTCAAGTAAGCACAGTAATTAAGCAGTAATTAATTATTAACTAAGTCGTACGGATACCTGGTTTAGTGAGGGTTGTCACAGAATCCCAACCTTCTTTCAACTCTTTTACACTCAAATGCCTTCAAACCGATAGAAACGGAGCTTGAACCGGCTAACTAATCACTCTAACAGTTAGGAGGTTCAAGATTCGGATTCTATCTATGAGGTTCACCGACGATGGGTTAAACTCTAAGCCGACGTTCCGAACCGCCCAACGGACGGACTTGGGTGATTCCTGTCCGAGCCGGAGAGATGGGTAAGAACGAAGTTATCATAGTTCAACTCGTTATCAAACTACCTCGACATAATGACAAGTAACCAAACGACCAAGTGTTAGACGAAAGGCCGACCAGGTCAGACTTGCTGGCCGAACGGCTAGGCTGATCGGACAGCCCAGCCGATCGGACACACCAGCCGATCGACCGGGCCAGCCGATCGGCTAGCACATGGCGTCTCACTTTTCAAACTTTTTGAGGTATAGTATTGACGAAGTAGTGTTCGATCGAATATGTCCCTCGATTTGTAAACATTACTGTTCGGATCATGAGATACTATGCTTCAACACTTAGTCGATTTTACAATTCGTTCGTAGTATGGAGTGCTACCCGATCGAACATGCCGTCCGATCGAGTGACATTCAGCTGAGAACTAATCCTGAAGTTCCTAGCCGATCGAGTGAGCTAGCCGATCGAACAAACCGTTCGATCGACCGACTTGAAGGGTAAGAACACATCAGTGTTCTCAAATACTGCAACGAAAACTTCGAAAGTTCAAATCCCCAAACACAAACACACCCGAGGAAGAAACAATCCACTCGAATGGCCCAGCCGATCGAGCCAACCGGCCGATCGAACAAGACTGTTCAACCGGACAGACCAGCCGACCGAACAGCCCGTTCGATCGAACCTGCCATTCGATCGACCAGCCTATTCGATCCACTTTCACTTGTTTGCATTTCCACGTTACTTATCGTTATGCTATCGAACTATTCAGGCTAATCATACACTCAGTGCTCCCTTTAATCCACAATCAATCACTGTGAGTATACTCGATCCCTTTTTGCTTTTAGCACTTTTGGGTGTCACATACGTTACCTATCAAGTCACAATCAAACACAAACTATTTGAACGCTAACCGATTGCATGTGTCATTTGACTAAATGAATGATGTTTATTATGTTTACATGTGGAGTGCTATCTACCTGCCTTAGCAACATAGTACTATAGTTTGGACTCAGCACCCGTTCATACGGGGGTTGTTAAGGACAAATACTTGCATGGATTACGGTGGTATTCATGTATTGCGAACTGTCTTGGACAGTCAACCCGCAGTCGTTGGTACCGATGGTCCCATGTCGATAATTAACATGCATCGTTTTCCCCTGTGTACGTGCCTGGTTATGCGTAAACTATTTAAACTCTATATGCTATTATCAAACTTGTGTGCTCACCTTTACATTATATGTATTGACTTTATTTTAACGTATGTGACAGGTGTTTAAGATGCATTCTTGCTAGGGGAGCGAGGCTAGAATAAAGCTCTAAAGGCCAATGGATAGTTATAGGTAGAGGTCTACCTAGGGGTCTCTAGAAGCAAATAAACAATTGCCATGGAGCCGTTGGAGTTGTCCGATCAGGGGTCTATGGCATTAGCTGTCTGTAGATCTTGTCCGGATAGGTCTTAATGACTTCAAGCAATACTTTTATTCATTTGGTTTGTAATAATTAAATCTGAGTTGTCGGAACGGAATTATTTGCCTAGTTGCTTTCTATGATAACTTGTTTATTTATTTGGGATACGGTATGGGACGTATCATTTAAACTGAAATTATATAATAGTTGTTGTGGAAACTTCTGGACAATCTGTTTCGCTCAGTGCCGCGCCCCGATGATTCCGCCATCGGTTGGGGTGTGACAGATTGGTATCAGAGCCATAACTATAGGGAATTAGGCAGACACGACCTAGTCCGGGTCGCTGTCTTAGAGACCTAGACTATAGTTAGGAACCAACAGACCAAGTTTATGTGACTTATTCTGCAATTCTTCGCTATCACTGCACTCGAATTTTCAATCAAAGTCAGGCAATTCAGTCAGGAATAGGTGTGAAAACCGCAAAACTCCCGACTAAACTGACTGTCTTATGAGGATTTTACTCCCTCATCTCGACATTTTCGCCAATAAACGGGGAGAATTATACCAAAACAGGTGTGAAACCCCCATTTTGATGAAAATTCTTCCCGATTTTACTAAAAACAAGGAAGAAATTGCTAAGCCAAGGGGTGAAACCCTAACCTTAGCAGTTTGTTCTGGATTTTATTTATCTCACCAAGGCTTCGACGGACTCCAGCGACCTGAACTCATAAGTATGACCTAGGGAACGCGTGTGGAATGCCCAAGAATCGAGGTAGAGACACGACCTCTAGAGTCGAAAATGATGACAGGTCTACTGTGAATAGTCGAGTTGCCTTGGGTAGTCAATGTCTAGTAGCCGCAGACAATCTACCTCTCGATTTTTAAGTGTTTTGATTCTGAGAACCACAGCCGCGTACTCTGATGACTCGTTGATTTTATGTGTTTTTGTGTGCTTTATCTGTTTACGTGTTTATAATTTTGGACATTATTCGATTTTGCTGCCATTCGATCAACACACACAACTCGCATTTGCTATTCTATCTCAATTCGACATCCTGTTATTGCAAATCTAGGCGATATCATGATGTGTTATGCTATACGATTAAGTTAGGCTATACTATACGATGCTATTCGATACGTTATACAAACGACACGCGAACTTTGAAGGATAGGTTTCTGTTTTCTGACTGCTTCCATGATTTAATACCTAGGTACTGAGGTATTTACGTGTTCTGTGTTCTATGTGCTTATGCGCTTCTGTGATTCTGTGCTCTGTGTACTTCTGTGTTCTATGATTATGTGTATCTGTGATTATGTGCCTATATGTTACGTAATGTGTGATTCGACGTGATTCTAAGCTTTAGTAGACTAGACGTGTGAGGTGAGATTCGATTTCGTTGTGTTGAGTCTCGTGACGATGTCTAATGCAGACCATGTCGTCGTCTGGATCCCGACACCGTTTGACTCGCCAAGAAAAGAGAGACCGACGCCTCGCTGCTATCATCTCCAAAACCGTGGCGAAAGCTGTGAGTGAGGTGTATGAAAACGCTAGCAAGTCGTCAGAAGAATCCCGAGCTGAAATCCCTAAGGATTCAAGCAAGGCTGCTTTCAGCTTCAAGCAGTTCAAAGCATGCGGACCAAAAGAGTTCACTGGCGAAGATGGTCCTACAGCCATGTTTCACTGGTTCGACTCAATCGAAGTCACTCTGCGCCAGAGCGGATGTCCTAAGCATCTCCGCACTCTCAATGCTACAGGCGTCTTCCAGTCCCGAGCTCTAGACTGGTGGACGGCCGAACGAAACAAGCGCGGAAATGATGCAGCTTACGGGCTAACATGGAAGGAGTTAAAGGCAATTATGATCGAAGAATTCTGCCCTCCTCATGAACGCCAAAAGCTGGAGGACGAGTTCTGGGAAATCAAGCAGAAGGATGGAGACAACGCTGCTCTCACTGCTCGCTTCAAGTAGCTTAGCATCATCTGTCCTGATCAAGTCAAGACCTCAGATCAAGCCATCAAGAAGTACATTCGAGCTCTGCCAGATTGTGTAGTCGACTTTGTTCACGCCGCCAAGCCAGCAACGATCGAAGAAACCTACGTACTCGCCGCTGAGACCAATGATAAGCGAGTAAAGTCTGGTTTCTGGGATAAGCCAACCAAGTCTCTGCATCAAGCCACCGCAACACCCACCGACTCATCTGCTCAAGCCTCCAAGTCATCGAGAAGGAAGAAGAAGCACAACAACAACAGCTCCAGCAACAAGAACTGTGCTGTAACGACCACTGCTGCTCCTCTACAAGCTGTACCAGCTCAGCAGCAACAGCACCAGCGCTCAGCCCTAGTGATCAATGCACCGCCAGCGAAGCGTGCATACACAGGCCCTCACCCACTCTGCCTGACATGTTCGTACCATCATCCAGTGGGTCTAGCTTGTCGATTTTGCGCTCACTGCAACCTTTACGGCCATTTCACTGCGAACTGTTGCTATGGTCCCGTCAAGCCCCAGTTCAAGCCACTGTCAACCAGGCTCTACTCCCTGCCCCGCAAGGCCAACAGGCAGCTCAAGCACCAGCAGCTAATGCTCGAGTCTGTTTTGCATGTGGTGACCCTAACCACTTTGCAAACAGGTGCCCGGACAGGGTGGTCAAGCAAGAGCCCCAGCAGCAACAACAGCAGCAGCAACAACAGCAGCAGCAACAACAGCAACCTCAGCAACAGCAGCAAGCAGCCCATGCCCGAACCTTCAACATCAATGCCCGCCAGGCTCAGGCGGATAATAACGTGGTTAATGGTACGTTCCTTGTGAATGGTATTTATGCATCATGTTTGTTTGATACTAGAGCCGATAACTGCTTTGTGTCGTTTGAATTCGAGAAGCTCCTTAGTCGTAAGCGCTCTTATCTGTCCTCGTCATTCGAAGTTGAAGTCGCTACAGGAAGAACTATTGCCGTTAATTCAATACTCTGTGATTGTACTCTCGAACTCAACAATCACATCTTCCCAATCGACCTTATTCCGATGCAACTCGGAAGTTTTGATGTCATAATAGGCATGGACTTTCTTCGTGAAAACCATGCTGAAGTTGTGTGCTTTGAAAAGATGATTCGATTCTCGCTTGCAAATGGTGATTTTCTATGTGTATACGGTGAAACAGCGTCGAAAGGTCTCAAACTCATGTCATGTATTCAAGCCAGCAAGTATCTCCGCAAGGAATACCGAGCCTTCTTGGCCAACATCGTAGTAGCGGAGAAGGAAAAGGAAAAGAAAGTTGAAGTCAAGGACGTTCCAGTGGTTCGTGAATTTTCTCAGGTATTCCCTGACGATCTTCCCGGAATACCACCAAGTCGTGATATCGACTTCCGCATCGACCTCATTCCTGGAGCTAACCCCGTTGCCAAAGCCCCTTACCGACTCGCACCATCTGAAATGAGGGAACTCTCGAATCAACTCCAGGAATTACTCGAAAAAGGCTTTATTCGCCCAAGCACCTCTCCTTGAGGCGCGCCAGTCCTTTTCGTCAAAAAGAAGGACGGATCGTTCCGGATGTGCATCAACTACCGGGAATTGAATAAGCTAACCATCAAGAACCGATACCCCTTGCCTTGAATCGACGATTTGTTTGATCAGCTACAAGGTGCATCATGTTTCTCCAAGATCGATCTACGTTCAGGATATCATCAGCTACGGATTCAAGAGGAAGACATTCCCAAAACCGCTTTTCGAACCCGTTATGGCCATTACGAATTTGTTGTTATGCCCTTTGGTCTAACCAACGCACCCGTGGTTTTTATGGACCTGATGAGTCGCGTGTGTAAACCTTATCTTGACCGTTTCGTCATCGTGTTCATCGACGATGTCTTGATTTATTCCAAAACGAAAGCCGAACACGCGCAACATCTACGTTTGGTTCTCGAGTTACTCCAGGGGAACCAACTCTATGCCAAGTTCTCCAAGTGTGAATTCTGGTTGGAGGAGGTTCAGTTTCTGGGTCACATCGTGAATAGTCAGGGTATCCATGTCGATCCTGCGAAGATTGAAGCTGTCAAAAGCTGGATTACGCCTAAGAACCCGTCTGAAGTTCGTTCTTTTCTCGGACTAGCGGGCTATTATCGACAATTCATTGAAGGATTCTCCAAGATCGCTGTGCCGCTTACCGCTCTTACTCATAAGGATAAGCCTTTTGTGTGGGGAAACGTACAAGAGACTGCCTTTAAAACCCTCAAGCATATGCTGTGCAACGCTCCGATTCTTACGCTGCCCGACGGAAGCGACAACTTCATTGTCTACTGTGATGCTTCTAACCTTGGTCTCGGCTGTGTCCTCATGCAACGAGACAAGGTTATAGCCTACGCATCTCGTCAGCTCAAGATCCACGAGATGAACTATACAACCCATGACCTCGAGCTAGGCGCGGTTGTCTTTGCATTGAAGATCTGGCGACACTACCTGTATGGCACCAAGTGTACGATTTACACTGATCACAGGAGTTTACAACACATTTTTAATCAGAGAGAGCTTAATATGCGTCAACGCCGATGGGTAGAACTTCTCAACGATTACGACTGTGAGATTCGTTATCACCCAGGCAAGGTGAATGTGGTTGCTGACGTGCTCAGCAGAAAGAGTTACGTGCTCAGTACTCGAAACATCCAAGCCCAGCACAATCTCGAAACCCTTATCTGCGAACCTCAACATGCTTGCTTTAACGAGCGTACCCTGAAGAAAGAGAGAATCTATCACGATGGAGCTCAGTTAGTAAGCAAATCTGATGGGATATTCTATTATCTGGACCGAATTTGGATCCCTAAGCGGACCGATTTGCGAAAGATTATCATGAACGAAGCCCACAAGTCCCGATACTCTATTCATCCCGGTGCGGATAAGATGTACCAAGACCTGCGTTATAAGTACTGGTGGCCGGGTATGAAACGAGATATCGCCCTTTACGTTGGAAGCTGTTTAACTTGTGCAAGAGTCAAGGCTAAACATCAAAGACCTTCTGGCTTACTCGAACAACCGCCGATACCCATATGGAAGTGGGAGAGTATAGCTATGGATTTCATAACGAAACTCCCGCCCACGCCATCAGGTCACGACAGTATTTGGGTTATAGTTGATCGTCTAACGAAATCAGCCCATTTTTTTGCCGATACGAGAAGACTACAAGGTGGAGCGACTAGCCCAAATCTACACCGACGAGATCATTTGTAATCATGGTACGCCTCGTGACATCATTTCAGACCGTGACGCTCGGTTCAATTCGCGATTGTGGGAAACGTTTCAAGCGGCCCTTGGTACGTCGCTTAATCTGAGTACTGCATTCCATCCTCAAACCGACGGATAGACTGAAAGAACGATCCGTACTCTTGAAGACATGCTCCGAGTGTGTGTCATAGTTTTTGGTGGTAGTTGGAACAAACACCTGCCATTGGTGGAATTCTCGTACAATAACAGCTATCATGCCAACATCCAAATGGCACCTTTCGAGGCTTTGTATGGTAGAAGATGTCGATCGCCTATTGTGTGGCACGAGATCGGTCACTCACAACTAACCGGTCCCGAGATTCTACAAGAAACGACTGACAAAATCCACCAGATTCGAGAAACCTTGGTGAAAGCTCGGAACAGACAGAAAAGTTACGCCGATAAAAGACGCAAGCCCCTTGAATTCGCCGTTGGTGACTACGTACTCCTAAAGGTATCCCCTTGGAAGGGTGTGGTCAGATTCGGCAAGAAAGGGAAACTAGCGCCTCGATATGTTGGACCTTTTAGGATTCTGGAAAGGATCGGGAAAGTCGCCTACAGACTCGAATTACCGGAGGAACTCAGTAACGTCCACCCGACTTTCCACGTCTCTAACCTCCGAAAATGCCTTGCTGATCATGATCTAATCGTACCACTCGACGATCTTCAGGTCAACGAAACCTTGCACTTCGTGGAAAAGCCTGTCGAAATCATGGATCGCCAAACCAAGCAACTCAGGCGCTCACGCATCCCTATCGTGAATGTCCGATGGGAAGGCAAACGAGGCGCGGAGTTCACTTGGGAACTCGAAAGCGACATGAAGGCTAAGTACCTGCAGTTGTTTAAATAAATAGATCTGAAGCATCAAATTGGTAAATCACGGCGTTGTGTAGCCTTCGACCTAATTTCGGGACGAAATTCCCTAAACAAGGGGAGGCTGTAACACCCCGTGTTTTCGAATGTCAAATTCAAAGTCCAAGTCAACTTTGACTTTCTTTGACTGTAAATAGTCTATTTTATGTTTTATTGTATTCTGTGGAGTAAGTGTTGTAATCAGCAAGAATCGAAGTAATCAAATGTTTAATCAATGCGACCGACCTACGGCTGTGAATGATAGGAAGTAACAATGCGATAAAGTTAACTAATCAATAATCAAACCGATCAATCAAGCATCGAACTCGAGACTCGAATTATGTGAATTATGGTATTGTTATACGTGTGTGTGTGTGTGCGCGCCTTATGTGTTACTTGTGCGTGTTTACTTTATGTTTTTGGTGCGGAATTCAAGCGAATCAATCGAAAATCGAATCAAACTCGAAAGGCAATCAAACTCAATCGAAACCGACATCGAAACGTGAAATATAGATGCTTGTATGTAGATATAGTGGTTGGAACTGAAAGTAATTTGACTAGGAACTCTATCGTATTCGTATCAGCGTCCATCGAAATCGAAACGTCGAAAATCGTCGCAAAACATTCAAAGTGTGTCGCGGATCGAACAGGAGGCATCCTGATCGAACAGGCCAGCCGATCGGCTAGCATCTTGCCAACATAAGAAATTATGAAACGGCATTACAAGCTTAGTTAAAATTTTATTATATATAATTGATCACATAAAAACTCATTCCCACAAAAGTGAGTTTTGAGCCTTTATTGAGCATACAAATACATATCTTTAAACTAAATGCTCATTTTTCGTTTCTTGTGTGAATAGCCGCTTGGTTCTTACAACTCTAGAACTTGCCACGACGATACATTCCCGGTCCTTACCAACTTAAACCTGAGTAAGTAAATGATGGAGGCATTAGGACTAACCCTTTTTATTTCTACACCATTATTTTTCTTTTTGTTTTACCACCTACCCAAAATCCCCCTAGTTAACATCTTTGAGCCTAAACCTTTTCATTTCTTAGCCCCAAACAAACACCCTTTTACCCACCAAAACCCTTTTTCATTTTAAACCCTTTATTTTAGTAACAAAGCTCGGTTTTCTTGTGACTTCCTTATCAAAAAAAAATTATATATGATGATGAAGCCAAAAGAACTAAACAAACAAGTTTATCAAAAGAACTTTGTTTGAAAAAAATTGCTTCATTAGAATAAAAAGTCTTACGAAAACCGACGCTTTTTACGCCTTTCTCCCTTTTCTACTAACCACTAATCCAAACACCTACCTTCAACCCAAGCCTAACTCTTCCCCCCAAAAGTCCTCTTAATATTTACAAAGGTATATAGTTAAAAAGGAGGAGGATTGATTGTGTCACACCCCCAAAATCCACTAGCGGAGTATCACCGCATGGAGGTGTGACTGACCAGGATCAAGCCACCAATCATATTGAACATAGCATGTAAATAAATATAAAACCCAAACACAAAATAATTGGTGTCCAAACATAACGTAGTTTAAGTTGTAAGCGGAAGCATAATGTTTAAAACCAAAGTATAAGTTCAAATATATCAAATGTTTAACATGGCATAAGACTATCCATGTCCCACAACGACCACGCCTCCTCGTGCAAGCTCTAAAAGTACCTAACGACCTGCAAGGCATGTAAAAACGAGTCAACAACAAAGTTGAGCGAGTTCACAGTTGGTGTTCGATGTTAAGTTGTTTCAAAACCAGGAGTTCATTTGTAAGTTGTAAGTTAATCAGTTTACCTTATTTCCCAAACATATCCATAGTTGGTGGGGGCTTCCCCATGTTAATCACTAGACCCGTTTACCATATCGACTACTGACTGAAATAAGTTGGTGCCCTAGTCAATGTCTATCATCATTGACCTGCCATAGTCCATTAGTCCACACCCGTCCTCTGCGGCACGGTGTGAGGCTTGTCAAACATAATAGCGTTATTTAACTAATGACCCTCTCGCCATTGGCCTCGGCGATTAAGTCGATACAAAATGAGGGACTTAATGATAGAGAGTTTTGGTCTAGTATCCGTGTTGTCACCCTTCAGTAAAGAGGGTGTGTACGTAATCCCCAAACCAGGAGACTATGCAGGTTCCGATTAAGTTTTTAGTACGTGTTGTCACCCTTCAATAAAGAGGGTGTGTACGTGTTCCAAACTTGGAGATCACGCAGTTTCAGTTTCAATCCTTTACCCATTCCCAACCCTTGGGAATCCCATGCCTTGTGGAAAGTGTGAACTCACCTTGGTTTGCTCGGTATGCTAAACTATGTGCTCACAAGTAATCAGTCAAGTCCTATAGTATGCACATATACACAATCAGTTTAAGTTCGTAACGATTCACATGCAATCTACGTCACATAGTGTGCTTGGCAGTTAACATCATGTATCATGTAAACAGTTAACCAAATTCATACCATTCATGCTTCACATAAAGGCTTTCTCAGTTTATTTTAACCTAGTTGTCCATTAACAGACTTAATAAAAGTAACATACTTAACAGAGTTAACATGCTTGACAGAATCAACATACTTAACAGTATTAACATGCTTAACAGGACTTAATAACTTAACATAAGTTAATGTGCCAGACACTCGACGAAAACCCTTATGGCAAAATCACCTTTCGGCGAAAACCCTTTAGGCGAAATCCCTCTTGTGGCGAAATCCCTTTTGTGTTTTCGTCGAGATGGTGATTTCGTCGGGGTAGTGTTTTCGTCGGGCAGTATTTTCATCCGGGGGGGGGGTGGGTTTTCGTCGGTTACATCATCAACATCAACATCAATTACGTATTACAGCAATCCCTAATCATCACTAACAATCTTGACGGCTTCAGTAAACTATCGTTCAACCAGAATAATTAACACAATCACAAAATTTACTAAATCATCGTGCAATCAGGATCATCATACAACCATCAGATCATTCATGGACAGGCACAACACAATCGATCATAACATCTGATTATAAGTATCTTTATCATACAAATCAATTCAAATCATATGCTCACAATCATTACACACTAACAGTTAATTCATGATGTCAACAAATAGTCAAGTGATTTCAATCAAATAATCATAAATGGTCGATTACTAACCTAAGCTGAAAAGGCGGTACTTCGATCGATGTATGGGACTCGATTGTTCAAAACTGTCGTCGAGTTTCAAAGGGGAGCGAGAGAGAGGGTGAGAGGTGTCTAGGGTTTGCCGATTAACAATTTCACGTAAAGGTTGGAAATCAGAACATATAACAGACCGTCACTGGGCCAAGGCCCATTCCTGTTTTCGTCAGCCCGCCTCCTGGCGAAAACACTAAGGTGTTTTCGTCCAGGAGTGTTTTCGTGGGGAGGAGTGTTTTCGTCGGGTAGGGTGTTCGGCCAAGGTTCCATCTTTTTGTTTTTAATATACAACCATAATATTAATACAAAATATATTATTAACATCCATACGCGTAATGCACACCATATATAAGTATAAAAACAACACCTTGTGAACAAGTAATAAGTCAAGTAGAAACCTTGAAAACTCGGGTTGTCACATTATCCTCAACTTGAAAAAAATTTCGTCCCGAAATTTAGCACGTGGTTACTGAGGAAGCTAGTTGTGTTGCGTTGTTTCCTGGTTTTCCTAGGGTGTCACAAATTGCTTGGCAAGCTTATGGTAGAAATAAGTTCCATGCCGCTCTCGAGTGTTTCACAAAAATACATCTTCGGCCGAGTGTTGAGTGATCTCCCGTAAGGTATGTGAACTTGTATATAAATGAAATTTTAAAGAGGCATGTTATGCCCTAATAAGTAATTTATTTTATGTAATGTTCTAAATAAATCATGACGAATAAGATTGTAAATAAAATAAAAATAAAACCCAATAAAGAATCTTGGAAATCCCGACACTTTATGACAAGCCCAAAAACCTTCTCTTCTGCCCATTCCATTTGGGAGTGTAAAGCCACATTATAAAGAGTTTTGCTTGAGGACAAGCAAAGATTCAAGTGTGGGGGTATTTGATGTGCGCAAAATGCAACATATAAATTACATCAAATGTGGCATAAAACTAACCCTTTTTAGTACTAATGTTGGAAACAATGTGTTTTTGTCTTCCTTTTCTATTTTCATGATTAAATGAGCTCAAATGAATAAAAGAAGCAAAAAGGCAGCTAAATCTAACATAAATACAAGAAAAGGAATAAACGTGGCATGCCCGACCCCTCGACAGCATCCTCCCAAGCAAAAACAAGATAACAGAAGGCTGAACACGCCCGTGCTCAATGAGCAAGGGGGCGTGCCCAAGTGTCTGCAGAAAAGACAAAGTTGTAGAAGCTTCTATCACCCACCACGGGGGCGTGTCCAGCGGACACTGGGCCGTGGTCAACTCTAAGATTCGCAGAATCTAGGCAAATCTTGATAGTACAGATACGCTTCTGCACACGGGGTCGTGCCCAGCGGACACGGGGACGTGGTCAACTAATGCAGACAAACTGCAATAAATGAAGAAAGAGAAGATGGGTGGACACGGGGCCGTGCCCAATGGACATAGGGCCGTGTCCGGGCTTCTGTGCAGGCTATAAATAGGGGTGCTTGTCTCATTTGCAAACCATCCCTTGGCAAACCACCTCTCTCACACTTCACCCACCCATCACCACCATCACAACCCACATCCACCACCATTATCCATCATAGAGTGTGTGAGTAGTCTCAGGGTCCAAGATTGATCGTAAGAGTTCTTGACAATCAAAGGCCATGTTTGCCTAAGTCTCTTACATCACTTGGTGAAGACAAGTGTTTAGTGTAATACTTTTTATTTTTAATCTTTTCGCACTTTTTATTTGGTTATGTATTAATGACTTTAATAACTAGTTTATTATGTTGAAGGTGAATCTTCCTTATCATTTGTCCGTGGTGTCTTGGCATTATTTTACTGTCTGTATAAAATAAAAGATTTTCACCATTCATATCTCCAAGGTCTATATGGAGATATGTTGGCTACCTGGTCGGGCGTTAAGGGAATGGTTTGGTAAGAGTCTTGCCTTGTTCAGTGTATAGATCCTGCAAGGACCTGGATCAAGCTTAGTAGGACCTCCTTCAATACCCACTGGTATTGGATGGCGGGGGTTCAAATTTCTTGATCCCCTCATATGTAAACTACTATTAAAACTTTAACCCGGCTATTTAGGATTGTATCCCTGCTGACTCAAACTACTTAGCCGAGGGTAACGCCGCCTTCAAAAGAGGGGCCTACCACATTACGCATTAATAACTTAATTAATTATCTTTCAATAATCCAATCCTTTAGGATTGTATCCTTGCTGACTCAAACTACAGGGTTGAGGGTAACGTCACCTTCAAAAGAGGGGTTTACTACTATAACTAAGATAATCTCTTAAAAAGTGCAAAAGTGCGGAAATAATCAAAGGTTACATTAAAGGCGAGTCGGATCCAAGTGATTCATCTTGTCTATCTGTTTTTATTTTTTTTATTTTTCCACATTTTAGTTTCTATTTTATAGTTTAAAACCTTTTTCTAAATTTCTGATTTGATTAGACGTTGAGGATAAACCGGTATTAAAAGCTCTTGTGTCCTTGGATGACCTCAGTATCTTACCAACACTATACTACGCTCACAATGGGTGCACTTGCCCATATGTGTGTTTGGTGTTAGTAAAATATCGTGTTTTATAAATTTAAAACTTGACTAAAGTGGTAAAAAAGGGCTAAAAATATACATAAAAATATATACCACCACACACGCATCACCTCCCCCCCCCCCGAAAACATGTGTAAAACTGTAAAAAGTGGGGGGTTACGAACTCATCTTGATATACTTGTGCAAGAACTGACTTTGAATCATCAGCTCGCTACGTGTATGCTAATACTAAGGCATCCCTAGTAAATAGCAAAATGATAAGTTTCTATAGGAGGGGTACGGTTATAATGTTTGTCAGGAGCTCTACCGAATCTTTACTCAAACGACTCTATGGACGTGTTATTAACTTGATTTGAAAAACTAACTCTATATTGTTTAATCCCATTTATATTCGGGATAAATACTAAGTCTTGGGAACAACTTAGCTTCTCTGAGATTAGGGATATATATTTATATATATAAATATATTTATAAAATCGTGTTAGTCGTCTTGGATAATAGTACACGTACGTAAATAAGTGTTTGGGAACAACTCTAGCATATACATCATTTATGAGGAAGGTACATGTGATCACATTGTCGTCCTGAATCGCCTCCTGTGCGTTCATCTGGAAGACCCTAGCATTGGTCTTCTTGGCTTCCTCAGGCTTCTTGGCGTATTTAGGGCAGTTGGTCTTAATGTGCCCTTTTTCATTACAGTTGTAACATGTGGCATCTTTAATCTTCTTGCAGTCAACAGTCTTGTGCTCTTTGGACTTGCATAACCCACATGCAGGTGGTCCTGATTGAGACTTGGTCTCAAGCCTACATTTTCCAAAGTGGCATTTTTGCCAAGTCGTGCACTTTGGCTTTTCCTCTGATCGCTGATTACCTTTGTTGGACCCAGACTCTTTCTTGTGGTCCATATTACCTTTGTGCTTCTTCTCAGATCTTCCTGAGGTATCATCCTCACGCTTCCTCTTACTCTCTTCATGTGACAACTCGAGTTTCCAAGATTCCAATTTCGCATTTATTGCACGTTCATTGTTTGTTTAGTGGTTTATTTGCACAATTGGTTTGCTATGAAATTGTATACGTTTTGATACAACGAAGTGTATTGTGTGATTGTGCATGGTTATGTGTTACTTATGAAAGATTTGTCAAATGTATGAACTTGGTGGTGAAACTGTGAATTATTTTGAGATGGTGTACTTATGTAAAAGATAATACTTGGGGATGTATAGAGTAATTAGTGAAATCCTAATCATTCTTAACCCTAATCATTCACTAATCACCACACACAACCAAAACACGTACTTGCATATTCTCTGATTATCTCTGGCAATCATCATCATCATCATTGGCACAAGTTCCTCATCACTCTTGATTTCCTCTCTCTGTCTAGAATCAATCTAAGGTAATTGTTTGATGATTGTTTGTTACTATCAATTCTTGGTTTTGGTGATTCATGTTAAAACCCTAGTTCTTCATATGATATTCTGTGCTATTTGATTTATTCTGATTATTGAGAAATGAATAAGGTTGTTGTGTAATCAATTGCCTGATGATTTAGATGTATGATATGTCAAAACTATTGATGATTGATTTGATTCTACACTGTGAAAGTATGAATTAGGGTTTTCTTGATCGTATGAAGGCATGAATTGTAACTGTTCGATTGATATTGATTCTGTGCCATAATCTTGGGAATTCACGCATGATTGAAAAGTCAGAGTTTTAGAATGATATACAAGGTCCGAAGTTTGTATAAATGTTTTGTCTGAGTTTTGTAATGAAAACATTAGATCCGAGTTTGTTATGATGAATACAAATCCGAATTATATATGAACATAAGAGAGTCCGATCTTTTAAGGATATAAGGGGTCCGAGTTTTGTGAGAATGCATAGGTCTGAATTTCATAAGGGATGGTAGTGTCCGAGTTTTATGATGAGGATGATGTGGTCCGAACTTTTCAACATATGGTGACTTGTCCGACTTTTTGAAGGACAAAGGGGGATCCGACTTTTGATGCCTACCTTGGTCCGAGTTTTAAGCCCCCACCCCCCCTTGTCCGACCTTGTGAAGGCCCCCACCCCCTGTCCGAGTTTTTAAGTAAGGAACCCCCCCCCCCCTTGGTCCGAATTTGTGAAGAGGGTGCCTCTCTTGTCCGAGTTTTGTAGAGGAAACCCTAGAAGTCCGAATTTTAATGGGGGGAAAGATCAGGGTTTTGTAAGGCCTTGGTCCGAGTTTCTGGCCTAGGGAGGTTGTCTGACCTTTTTACTTGTGTTGTTGTTTCCGACCTCTGTGATTTAAATATAGTGTCACCTGGATTGCATGCTAATAGTCCGAATTTCTTTGCAATGACGCTTAGTATGACTTGTGTTGATGCTATTATTGTCTGAGTTTACTATGATGCTAAGTCCCAAACCCTGTATACTGTATGATACAATAACTGCATGTTACTGTGTGATATGATACTGTAAGTTACTGTTTGAACATCAAGAACCTGTAAACCCTAATTGAACGTCAACACTTATCTCGGATTTATGTGCAATGTACCTTAGGTCGTGTGTAACGGACTAAAACACTAATTAACCCTAGAAGCAATAACATACCGAGCAAATCAAGGTGAGTTCACACTCTTTACTAAGGCATGGGATTCCCAGGGCTTGGGAATGGGACAAAAGGAATGAGATTGAATAGATTCGTACTTACACTGTTACTAGACTACCTACCATCGTCCTCGGTTGTGTAGGACACATATGTAAAACCTACGTATACTTGTATTGCTCACTGTCCTCAGGTTGCGAAGGACACTCACGTAAAACCTGCGTGAACTTATACTCACTACTGCCTCGGTTGTGTCAGGAACTTACGTAAAACCTACGTAAACCCCCGCGTACCCTGTCCTCGGTTGTGAAGGGCACTTACGTAAATCCTACGTAAATATTGTACGTATTACTGTTCTCAGGTTAAGAAGAACACTTATGGTTACAAATAGTCTAGTGGATATACAACATGGGAAGCCCCCACCAATAGAACGTACTATCGGCCCAGTAGAGCCACATGTTACAAACGAACTTACTATTACGCATTTACTTTCTGTGAACTCGCTCAACTAGTTGTTGATCCTCTGTTACATGCCTTGCAGGTCGTTAGATACATGGAGCTTGCACAGGGAGGAGCTGGTCGTTGTGGGCTTGGATCGTGATTGTTTCGTTAAATATTTTATGACATTTCATACTTTATCATGTTGGGTTTTATTTATACGCTTCCGCTAATCAGTGATAACATACTTATGTTTTGAACACCTTTCATATTGGTGGTTGAATGGCATTTACTTTTATATATTAATTACATGTTCAATATGATTGGTGGCTTGATCCTGGTCAGTCACGCTCCCAAGCGGTGATACTCCGCAGGTGGATTTTGGGGGTGTGACAGATTGGTATCAGAGCCATTGGTTATAGAGAACTGGGTTTTAATAAGGGGAAAACGTTTTTATTAAAACCAGACTATAACCAGTACATTGCTCAACGATCCACAACGACGCCTCGCTCCACGTGCAAGACTCAACATCCTAGGTAATAAGGTTTATGTTTATTGCCTACATGCTAGAATTGCATAGGACTTTGCTCGTTGTATGCTTAAATTACATTGCTCACTATTTGTTATTGCTTGAGAACACTTGTGTGCTTACACTCTTCTGTCATCGCACTATTCGCGAACCTTTCTCACTTATGTTGCCTTTGATGTGAAGATCAATGGCCGGACGTATTAACTTGACACAAGCCCAGTTGACGGCTCTTATCAATGAACAAGTTGCTGCGGCACTTGCAGCTGCAAACGTAGGAGGTATACCCTGCAGTCGTAACTCATCCTAGGATCTTTAGATCCTACGTTCCTAAACAACTCTTGTGTTTAACTTTATTCTGTTCTTACACATTAGGTCAACCCGTTCAGCAACCTGTATGTACTTTCAAGAACTTCATGGACTGTCGTCCAAGCACATTCAGTGGCACGGAGGGGGCGGTTGGACTCCTCCACTGGTTCGAAAAGCTCGAGTCTGTGTTCGAAATGTGTGAATGCCCTGAGGCTCGCAGGGTGAAATACGCCACTGGCACACTTGAAGGAATTGCGCTAACTTGGTGGAACGCGCAAGTGCAGATTTTAGGGTTGGCAGCTGCTAACGCCACCCCTTGGAATGATTTCAAGGAACTGATCAAAAGGGAATACTGTACACGGGAAGACATCCACAAGTTGGAAGATGAGCTTTACCATTTGAAAATGACTGGGTCAGAAATCGAAGCTTATACTAAGAGGTCAAACGAACTGGCCGTGCTGTGTCCAACTATGGTGGACCCTCCAATCAAGCGCATTGAGTTGTATCTCAAGGGGTTAGCGCCAGAGATTCAGAGCCATGTGACATCGGCTAATCTTGACAACATCCAGGCCATTCAACGCCTCGCTCATCGCCTCACGGACCAGGCAGTGGAACAGAACAGGTTGCCTAAACGTATCAGCGCTACTGCTACCGTTACCACCTCCACCACACTTGCTACTCCCAGTGACAACAAGAGAAAATGGGATGGGGATTCCAGCAAGGGATCAACTTCAGTTCAGTCTCAGGTTCAACAGCGAAAGACTGACAACTATCAGAGCCCTAGTCAGCATTCTTCAGGCAGTCACCGGCAGGGTGGTTATCGAGGGAACCTCCCAAAGTGCAACAACTGCAACAGACACCACAGTGGCCAGTGTAACAAGGGTCGCTGTCAATGATGCCTCAAGATGGGTCATGAGGCCAAGGATTGTAGGAGCCCTCGGCCTGCGAATCAGAATCAGCAGCAGCCACAAGCACAGCAGAATCAGCAACAGGGCAACAAGGGATGCTTTCATTATGGTGCTGAGGGTCACTTCAAAAGACACTGCCCTCAGCTAAACAGGAACCAGAACAACAACAATAACAATAACAACAATCAGGTCAATGGTAATAACAACAACAGTGGGAACAACAACGGCAACGAAGCAAGGGGTCGTGCATTTGTGTTGGAGCAGGGTGATGCTAGAAATGATCCCAATGTAGTTATGGGTAAGTTCCTTCTCGACGACTTTTATGTTACTGTATTGTTTGATTCGGGTGCAGATACAAGTTATGTGTCTTTGAAAGTTAGCCAAATGTTAAAACGTGCACCAACTCCCCTAAACACCAAACATGTCGTAGAGTTAGCTAATGGTAAAAGTCTAGAGGCCACACATATAGTTCAGGGTTGTAATCTTATCCTCGCTGGTCAGACTTTCTCCATCGATCTTATTCCTACAGTTCTGGGTAGTTTCGACATCGTCATTGGTATGGATTGGTTATCCAAGCAACAAGCAGAGATCCTTTGTAAGGAGAAGATCATTCGTATTCCCCGCGCTAGTAAAGAACCTCTCGAAGTTCAAGGCGACAAGAGTGGTGCCGTGGTTGGCATCATCTCTTTTCTGAAGGCTCAGAAATGTTTACGAAAGGGTCACACTGCCATTTTTGCACTAGTTACTGATGCATCGACGGAAGAGAAAAGAATAGAGGATATTCCAGTTGTACGTGATTTTCCTCTAGTGTTTCCTGAAGATTTACCTGGTCTACCGCCTCATCGCCAGGTTGAGTTTCAAGTCGAGCTATGTCACACCCCCAAAATCCACCCGCGGTGTACCACCGCTTGGAGGTGTGACATGTCCAGGATCAAGCCACCAATTATATCAAACATAGCATTTAATAATAATCTTAGACATAATTGATGTTCAAAACCAAACATTGTATATGTAGCGGAAGCATTAAATGTAAAACCCAAAACATAAGTATCAATGTGTGAATGTAAAAGTGTTTAATAAGCATTCACGTGTTCTTGTCCACAACGACCCACTTCTCCTCTGGTGCAAGCTCCAAGTATACCTAAGGTCCTGCAAGGCATGCAACAAATAATCAACAAACTAGTTGAGCGAGTTCAGAGAAAGTAAGTTCATAACAGTAATGCGTAAGTTCATCTAGTGGTGAGGGATTCTCACGATTATCCTTAACAATGGGGGATTCCCATTATGGTACTTACTAGACTAGTGCAACCATGTGTTCTTCATAAACCGAGAACAGGAATACGTACTGGGTCACGTAGGCTTTACGCAGCGTGTCCTTCCGACCCGGAAGACAGTAGAAGGTATTGGGTTACGTAGGCTTTACGTAACGTGTCCTCCCAACCCGGGAGACAAATGGAAATTACTGGGTTACGTAGGCTTTACGTAACGTGTCCTGACTATCCTGAGGACGATGGTCTATAGTCTAGTGATTGCGTAAGTACGAGTAATCATATCATATCAACTTTCCAACCCAATTCCCAACCCGGGAATCCCATGCCTTGGCTGTGTGAACTCACCTTGGTTTGCTCGGCAGATACACAAAGAGAAAGGGTTCTTGAACTAACAGTGGTCAACCACGTCCTAACAGGGTTACCACACGAGTCAGGTTTTGACTAAGGTAATACACGTATGCATCACATAAGTTAACACGTTACTGTCACGTATAAATCATGGCAAAGTTTGACAGTTAAGCAATACATACAACTTGTACGGTTTAAACAAGTAAGCCCAATAGTATTCGGCCCAACATGTTGTGCGACCCACAACATGTTGTGCGAACCAACCAAACCCGGCCCCATCAATAACATACAAACCAATAACATATCGGCCCAATACCCCAAACATATAACAGTCTTGTGCGGCTAAAGATATAAGCCCAATGTGCTCGGCCCAAAACAATTAGACATCAACCGGCTTGTGCGATTCAGATCTGTTTGTGCGACTGGCCTTGGGCTTGCACGGCCCAAACAGTGTAACAGCTTAACATGTGCGATCAGCCTATTACTCAGCCCAATTCACTCATTCGGCCCAACAGTTAATGAACATAAAGCTTTGTGCGATCCAGCTCGTGTTGTGCGACAGTTGGGTTGTGCGATCAGGGAAATGGGCTTGTGCGTCTGAACCTTTGGGCTGTCCGGCCCAACAGTCTTAACAACATCTAACATGTGTGTGGCCCAACACCTTATGCGATCCACACCAGCTTGTGCGATCCACTCGGTGTTGTGCGATCATACAAAAGCTAAGCAGTACCATGTGTATTATACGTTTGTGCAATGCACTTGTGCGATCGGGCCACCATGTGCGAATGGGCCTCTTGTGCGGCCAAGAGACCTTGTACGGTTGGACTTGTGTGCATCCGAATTTTATGCCCAATTAGTTATATTGTTTCCATAATTCATGCTCATTAGTTACAATCTTGATCAATTAGTTTCACCAAATAATAGTTTCCATTCCAAAACACAATTAACAGTTTCCCAAACACCCCATATTCGATCAAACAAGGAATTCTATTCCAAATTCATATGAACCCTAATGTGATTATAACATGCAAAATAACAATCAACTATATTATTAAGTCTGATCACGTTCATCCAACCCGAAACATATAGCATGTTAACCGATTTATCAAGCATCAACAATCACTATCTGATTAATATCATACATTCGATTTGTGTGGACATACATGAGAGCCGATTTAACAAAATACTTATCAATCAAAATCAAGCATGGTAACAAGACTCCTCGGTTATCATGTAGGATCGCTAATAGCAACAACATTCAATCAACAAAACACTAATCACTAACATACAAACAATATACACTAACCGATATCAAGGAGGGTGAACTGGAATTGATCCAACTTGTGATCTTGGTGCCGTCGGCTTCCAATCAAAACGAGAGAGAGAAGGAGTCTAGGGTTCTTGTGTGTGTGTTGAGATTTTGTAAAAAGTGGAGAATAGTTACAATTCTCCTAAGTGTTATTCGATATAAGGAAGGATGGGCCGAACCCACCACTTGGGCCGCCCTATAGCTCAATTATAAGTAACACGGCCCAAAAGGCCTTGTGCGGTCGAGTGGGTGTGTGTGTGTTGTGCGATCGGGTCATGTAACATTCATGTAGCATACATACAACCATGCAACACATACACATATGCACATAATAACAAAGCATTCATTAAATCATGGTATCATATAGACACGTAACGTTACATCAAAGCAAGTCTAAAGTCCGAGTTGTCACATTATCCCCAACTAATTGGAAATTTCGTCCCGAAATTTGGTATGCACTCACTGAGGAAGCTAGGTAAACTGTATTGTTCACTGATTTTCCTGGGGTGTCACATCCTCCCCCCGTTGATCTGGAATTTCGTCCCAAAATTCCGAAGTAGTAGCTTCAGCCTCAGTAGTGGTTGCATTGGTTTCGAATAACTGGGGGTACTTTTCTGTCATCCTGTCTTCGCGTTCCCAGGTGTACTCTGGGCCACGTTTGGAGTTCCAACGTACTCGAACAAGAGGGATTCTCTTGTTTTTGAGGACCTTCACATCCCGGTCCGTGATTTCAACTGGTTCCTCGACGAACTGCAACCGCTCGTCGATAGTGAGTTCTTTGAAAGGAATGATGAGGTTTTCATCTGATAGGCACTTCTTTAGGTTCGACACATGAAAGACATTGTGAACTGCCCCGAGTTCAGCTGGTAGGTTTAGCTTGTATGCTACTTTGCCAATCTTTTCTATGATTTCGAATGGTCCGACGTATCGCGGGTTCAGTTTGCCCCGTTTGCCAAAACGTACCACACCCTTCCAGGGTGAGACTTTTAGTAAAACCCGGTCCCCGACCTGAAATTCCAATGGCTTTCTACGCTTGTCCGCGTAGGCTTTCTGACGGTCGCGTGCTGCCGCCATGCGTTGTCGTATCTGTGCAATCTTTTCTGTGGCGTCCACTACAATCTCTGGACCCGTGATCTGACTATCCCCCACCTCTGCCCAACAGAGAGGTGACCGGCATTTACGCCCGTACAATGCCTCGAATGGAGCGGCTTGAATGCTGGTGTGATAACTATTATTATATGAGAACTCCACCAAAGGGAGATGCTTTTCCCAACCGTTGCCGAAATCGATGACGCATGCCCGAAGCATGTCTTCTAGAGTTTGGATCGTTCGCTCAGACTGCCCATCCGTCTGAGGATGATATGCTGTGCTCATGTCTAATCGTGAGCCGAAAGATTTGTGCATTGCTTGCCAAAGTTCTGACGTGAATCGTGCATCCCGATCCGAAATGATGGAGGTGGGCACCCCGTGCCTCGAAACGACTTCCTTTAAGTATATGTCTGCGAGAGTGGAGAACTTATCCGTTTCTTTTATAGCTAAGAAGTGTGCAGACTTGGTGAGTCGATCCACGATCACCCATATGGTATCATTCCCACGCTGGGATCTAGGTAGGCCTGTAACAAAATCCATGGAAATTTCTTCCCATTTCCATTGAGGTATCTTAGGCTGCTGAAGTAGGCCAGCTGGTTTCTGATATTCAACCTTGACTCTCGCACAGGTCAAGCATTTCCCAACGTACGTAGCAATGTGGGCCTTCATGCTAGGCCACCAATAAGTAGTTTTGATGTCGTGGTACATTTTATCCGACCCTGGATGTACCGAGTAGCGAGACTTGTGAGCTTCATCCATTACAAGTTCGCGTAGACCGCCATAAAGTGGGACCCAAATACGCCCCGTTACATAGTAGGCGCCGTCTGCCTTCTGTTCCATTTGCTGTCGTGAGCCGCGTAAGGCTTCAGCCTTGACGTTTTCGGGCTTCAATGCTTCTGCCTGAGCACCTCGTATCTGTGCAGGAAGGCTAGACTGAATCGTAAGCTGTAGCGCTCGCACGCGCCGTGGTAAAGTGTCTTTCCGACTGAGGGCGTCAGCCACAACGTTGGCTTTACCTGGATGGTATTTGATAGCGCATTCGTAATCGTTCAGTAACTCGACCCATCGTCGTTTACGCATGTTCAAATCCTTCTGCTTAAGGATATGCTCGAGACTCCTGTGATCGGTGTAAATCGTGCACCTGGTACCGTACAGGTAGTGTCGCCATATCTTAAGCGCGAAAACAACAGCTCCCAGCTCTAAATCGTGCGTCGTGTAGTTCCGTTCATGAATCTTTAGTTGACGAGAGGCGTAGGCAATAACTTTATCCCGCTGCATCAATACACATCCAAGACCCTGGATGGATGCATCACAATATACTACGAAATCGTCCGTGCCCTCTGGCAAAGAGAGGATAGGTGCACTGCAAAGTCTATCCTTTAAGTACTGAAAAGCAGTTTCCTGCGTGTTGTCCCAACGGTAGGTGACACCCTTCTGTGTCAGTAGTGTAAGCGGCTGAGCAATCTTCGAAAAGTCTTTAATAAACCGTCTGTAATAACCCGCCAGACCTAAGAATTGGCGTATTTCCGTTGGCGTACGCGGTGCAGGCCAGTTTCTGATCGAGTCCACCTTGGATGGATCGACATGGATCCCATCCTTGTTTACTACGTGGCCTAAGAAATGAACTTCACGAAGCCAGAAGTCGCATTTCGAAAACTTAGCGTATAGCTGTTCCTTCCGAAGGAGTTCCAAAATAAGGCGAAGATGCTGCTCGTGTTCCTCCTGACTCTTGGAGTAGATCAGAATGTCGTCGATGAAAACAATGACGAACTTGTCAAGATAGGGTTTGCACACCCTGTTCATAAGATCCATAAATACGGCAGGCGCGTTCGTTAACCCGAACGGCATGACAAGAAACTCGTAGTGGCCGTAGCGAGTTCTGAATGCGGTTTTGGAGACGTCCTCATCCCGGACTCCCAGCTGATGACACCCTGACCTCAAATCTATCTTCGAATAGTAACACGACCCTCGCAACTGGTCGAATAAGTCGTCTATGCGTGGAAGAGGATAACGGTTCTTCACCGTCACCTTGTTCAGTTCCCTGTAGTCTATGCACATTCTGAACGTACCGTCTTTCTTTTTCACAAATAGTACTGGAGCTCCCCAAGGCGAAGAGCTTGGACGAATGAAGCCCTTTTCCAAGAGCTCTTGTAGCTGCTTTGACAGTTCTTCCAATTCTGATGGAGCTAGACGATATGGTGCGCGAGCTATGGGTGCTGCTCCTGGAGCGAGCTCGATTTGAAATTCGACCTGACGATGAGGCGGTAAGCCAGGTAAGTCTTCAGGAAACACTTGAGGGTAGTCGCGTACAACTGGAATATCCTCCAATTTCTTTTCCTTTGATGATGCGCCTGTAACGAGTGCCAAGATTGCGGTGTGACCCTTCCGCAAACATTTCTGAGCCTTCAAGAAAGAGATGATGCCAACCACAGCACCACTCTTGTCGCCTTGGACTTCGAGAGGTTCCTGACCAGAACGAGGAATTCGAATTATCTTCTCACTGCATAAGATTTCTGCCTGGTGCTGGGATAACCAATCCATCCCAATCACGACGTCGAAGCTACCCAAAACTATGGGAATGAGATCAATAGAGAAAGCTTGACCAGCTAGGATAAGATTACAACCCTGAACTACGTGCGTGGCTTCTAGACTTTTACCGTTAGCTAACTCTACTACATGTTTGGTGGGTAAAAGTGTTGGTGCACGTTTTAGCAGTTGACACATTTTCACAGACATATAGCTTGTATCCGCACCCGAATCAAACAAAACAGTAACGTAAATATTGTCGAGGAGAAACTTACCCATAACTACGTTGGGATCGTTCACTGCGTCACCTCGACCTAGCACAAAAGCGCGTCCCCTAGCCTCGTTGCCATTATTGTTGTTGTTCCCACCGTTGTTGTTCCCGTTGCCCTGGTTATTGTTGTTGCGATTCTGGTTCAACTGAGGGCAGTCGCGTTTGAAATGACCTTCAGCCCCACACTGGAAACATCCCCGGTTTCCACGCTGTGGCTGCTGTTGCTGATTCTGGTTCTGGTTCTGCGGAGCTGGTAGTTGAGGTTGCTGGTTTTGATTTGCAGGACGTGGGCTCCTACAGTCTTTGGCCTCGTCCCCATCTTGAGACACCTTTGGCAACGACCCTTGCTGCATGGGCCGCTATGGTGCCTGTTGCAATTGTGACACTTGGGGTGAAATCCCTGATATCTTCCCCGTCTATGACCACCAGAGGATTGCTGACTGGGACTCTGGTAGTGGTCAGTCTTCTGTTGCTGAGCTTGAGACTGAACGGATGCTGAACCTTTACTAGAATCTCCATCCCATTTTCTTTTGCTGTCGCTAGTAGTAGCAGGAGTAGCTGAAGGAGTGACTGTAGCAGTAGCGTTGACACGCTTAGGCAGTTTATTCTGATCCACTGCCTGGTCGGTGATACGATGAGCGAGACGTTGAATATCCTGGATGTTATCGAGATTAGCCGAGGTAACATGGCTCTGGATCTCTGGCGCCAATCCCTTGAGATACATCTCAATGCGCTTGTATGGAGGGTCCACCATAGTTGGGCACAATACGGCCAGCTCATTCGACCGCTTAGTATACGCTTCAATCTCTGACCCAACCATTTTCAGATTATACAGCTCGTCTTCCAACTTGTGAATATCTTCACGCGTACAATACTCCCTCTTGATAAGTTCCTTAAAATCGTTCCAGGGTGTGGCGTTAGCAGCTGCCAACCCCAGAATTTGCACCTGCGCGTTCCACCAGGTTAGCGCGATTCCTTCCAAGGTGCCAGTTGCATACTTGACCCTGCGAGCCTCAGGGCACTCGCACATTTCGAATACTGACTCTAGCTTTTCGAACCAGTGGAGGAGTCCCACTGCCCCCTCTGTGCCGCTGAAGGTACTTGGACGACAGTCCATGAAGTTCTTAAAGGTGCAAACTTGCTGCGCTGGTTGACCTATTGTATACGAATAGGGCAAAGTTAAATACGAGAGTTAATGTAGGATCTAAGGATCCTAGTAAGAATCTATACTGCAGGGTATACTACCTGCTTGAGCAGCTGCAAGTGCCGCAGCAACTTGAGCTTGAACGAGAGCCTCTAGCTGGGCTTGTGTCATGTTAATTCTTCCAGACATGATCTTCATAGTAAAAAGTAACGTGAGTGAGAGTGGTTCGCGAGTAGGGCGATGACAGAAAAGCGTAAGCACGTAGGGATTCTCATGCTATAGTGTCATGTGTATCTAAACGTATACGAGCAAAGTTCTACATAGTTCTAGCGTACAGGCAATAAACATAAACCGTATTACCTAGAATGTCGAGTCTTGCACGTGGAGCGAAGCGTCGTTGTGGATCGTTGAGAGCACTGTTCTGGTTATAGTCTGGTTTTAATAAAAACGTTTTCCCATATTAAAACCAAGTTCTCTATAACCAATGGCTCTGATACCAATCTGTCACGCCTCCAAGCGGTGGTACACCGCGGGTGGATTTTGGGGGTGTGACAAGCTAGCTCCAGGAGCAGCACCTATAGCTCGCGCACCGTATCGTTTGGCTCCAACGGAACTGGAAGAACTGTCTAAGCAACTACAAGAGCTCTTGGATAAGGGCTTCATTCGTCCAAGCTCTTCGCCTTGGGGAGCTCCAGTATTATTCGTGAAAAAGAAGGATGGCACTTTCAGGATGTGCATAGACTACCGCGAACTGAACAAGGTCACGGTGAAGAACCGTTATCCTCTTCCTCGTATTGACGACTTATTCGACCAGTTGCAAGGGTCGAGTTACTACTCCAAGATTGATCTAAGGTCAGGGTATCATCAGCTGAGAGTCCGCGAGGAGGACGTCTCCAAGACAGCATTCAGAACTCGCTACGGTCACTACGAGTTTCTAGTCATAACATTCGGGCTTACGAACGCGCCTGCCGTTTTCATAGATCTAATGAACAGGGTGTGCAAACCCTATCTAGACAAGTTCGTCATCGTTTTCATCGACGACATCCTGATCTACTCCAAGAGTCAGGAGGAACACGAGCAACACTTACGCCTTATCTTGGAACTTCTTCGAAAGGAACAACTGTACGCCAAGTTTTCAAAATGCGACTTCTGGCTTCGTGAAGTCCACTTCTTAGGCCATGTGGTGAACAGGGATGGGATTCATGTTGATCCATCCAAGGTAGATTCGATCAGGAACTGGCCTGCACCGCGTACACCAAGGGAAATACGCCAATTCTTGGGTTTGGCGGGGGTATTACAGACGATTCATTAAAGACTTCTCCAAGATCGCACAGCCGCTTACAATGCTGACACAGAAAGGTGTTACCTATCGTTGGGGTAATACACAGGAAACGGCTTTTCAGTACTTGAAGGATAGACTATGCAGTGCACCTATTCTCTCATTGCCAGAGGGCACGGATGATTTTGTGGTCTATTGTGATGCATCGATACAGGGGCTTGGTTGTGTATTGATGCAGCGGGATAAAGTTATTGCCTACGCTTCGCGGCAACTCAAAGTTCATGAACGGAATTATACGACACACAATTTAGAGCTGGGAGCTGTTGTTTTTGCGCTTAAGATATGGCGACACTACTTGTACGGTACCAAGTGCACTATTTACACCGATCACAGGAGACTCGAGCATATCTTCAAACAGAAGGAATTGAACATGCGTCAACGACGATGGGTCGAGCAGCTTAATGATTACGAATGCGCCATCAAGTACCATCCAGGCAAAGCCAATGTTGTGGCTGACGCTCTCAGTCGAAAAGACACTCTACCTAGGCGTGTACGAGCCTTACAACTCACTATTCAGTCTGATCTTCCTGCACAAATACGAGATGCTCAGGTGGAAGCATTGAAACCAGAAAACGTCAGGGCTGAAGCCTTACGTGGCTCGAGGCAATGATTAGAATGGAGGGAAGACGGCGCCTACTATGTAACAGGGCGTATTTGGGTACCACTATACGGCGGTTTACGAGAACTTGTGATGGATGAAGCTCATAAGTCTCGCTACTCGATACATCCAGGTTCGGATAAAATGTATCAAGACATCAGAATTACACACTGGTGGCCTAGCATGAAGGCCCACATTGCAACTTACGTAGGCAAATGTTTGACTTGTGCGAGAGTCAAGACAGAGTACCAGAAACCCTCAGGCCTACTTCAGCAACCAAAGATACCGCAGTGGAAATGGGAAGAAATTTCCATGGATTTTGTCACTGGTCTGCCTAGATCTCAGCGCGGGAATGATACTATTTGGGTGATCGTTGATCGACTCACAAAGTCTGCTCATTTCTTGGCTATCAAAGAAACAGATAAGTTCTCTACGTTAGCAGACATCTACTTGAAAGAAGTTGTTTCTAGGCACGGAGTGCCAACCTCCATTATTTCGGATCGGGATGCACGATTCACTTCAGAACTATGGCAAGCAATGCACAAATCTTTTGGCTCTCGATTAGACATGAGCACATCTTATCACCCTCAGACGGATGGGCAGTCTGAGCGCACTATCCAGACTTTAGAAGACATGCTTCGGGCGTGTGTTATCGATTTCGGCAACAGCTGGGAAAAACATCTTCCGTTAGTAGAGTTTTCGTACAATAACAGTTACCACACCAGCATACAAGTCGCTCCATTCGAGGCATTGTACGGACGTAAATGCCGGTCACCTCTCTGTTGGGCAGAGGTGGGGGATAGTCAGATTACAGGTCCAGAAATGGTAGTTGATGCTACTGAACGAATTGCACAGATACGACAATGCATGGCGGCAGCTCGTGATCGCCAGAAAAGCTACGCTGATAAACGCAGAAAACCGCTCGAGTTCCAAGTTGGGGATCGGGTGCTACTCAAAGTCTCACCCTGGAAGGGTGTGGTTCGTTTTGGTAAACGAGGTAAGCTTAATCCACGGTATGTTGGACCGTTCAAAATCACTGAAAGAATAGGCAAGGTAGCCTACAGACTAAACCTACCAGCTGAACTCGGTGCAGTTCACAATGTATTCCACGTGTCGAATCTGAAGAAGTGTCTGTCAGATGAGACCCTCATAGTTCCTTTTAAGGAACTCACTATCGACGAGCGGTTGCAGTTCGTCGAGGAACCAGTTGAAATCACGGACCGGGATGTCAAGGTCCTCAAGAATACTAGAATACCCCTTGTACGAGTTCGTTGGAACTCCCGTCGTGGCCCAGAGTATACCTGGGAACGAGAAGATCAAATGGAACTCAAGTACCCCCAGTTATTCGAAAACCGTGCAACCACTACTGAGGCTGAAGCTACTACTACAGAATTTCGGGATGAAATTCCAAATCAACGGGGGGATGATGTGACACCCCAGGAAAACCAGTAAACGACACAACTTACCTAGCTTCCTCAGTAACCGCATGCTAAATTTCGGGACGAAATTTCTTTCAAGTTGGGGATAATGTGACAACTCGAGTTTCCAAGATTCCAATTTCGCATTTATTGCACGTTCATTGTTTGTTTAGTGGTTTATTTGCACAATTGGTTTGCTATGAAATTGTATACGTTTTGATACAATGAAGTGTATTGTGTGATTGTGCATGGTTATGTGTTACTTATGAAAGATTTGTCAAATGTATGAACTTGGTGGTGAAACAGTGAATTATTTTGAGATGGTGTACTTATGTAAAAGATAATACTTGGGGATGTATAGAGTAATTAGTGAAATCCTAATCATTCTTAACCCTAATCATTCACTAATCACCACACACAACCAAAACACGTACTTGCATATTCTCTGATTATCTCTGGCAATCATCATCATCATCATTGGCACAAGTTCCTCATCACTCTTGATTTCCTCTCTCTGTCTAGAATCAATCTAAGGTAATTGTTTGATGATTGTTTGTTACTATCAATTCTTGGTTTTGGTGATTCATGTTAAAACCCTAGTTCTTCATATGATATTCTGTGCTATTTGATTTATTCTGATTATTGAGAAATGAATAAGGTTGTTGTGTAATCAATTGCCTGATGATTTAGATGTATGATATGTCAAAACTATTGATGATTGATTTGATTCTACACTGTGAAAGTATGAATTAGGGTTTTCTTGATCGTATGAAGGCATGAATTGTAACTGCTCGATTGATATTGATTCTGTGCCATAATCTTGGGAATTCACGCATGATTGAAAAGTCAGAGTTTTAGAATGATATACAAGGTCCGAAGTTTGTATAAATGTTTTGTCTGAGTTTTGTAATGAAAACATTAGATCCGAGTTTGTTATGATGAATACAAATCCGAATTATATATGAACATAAGAGAGTCCGATCTTTTAAGGATATAAGGGGTCCGAGTTTTGTGAGAATGCATAGGTCTGAATTTCATAAGGGATGGTAGTGTCCGAGTTTTATGATGAGGATGATGTGGTCCGAACTTTTCAACATATGGTGACTTGTCCGACTTTTTGAAGGACAAAGGGGGATCCGACTTTTGATGCCTACCTTGGTCCGAGTTTTAAGCCCCCACCCCCCTTGTCCGACCTTGTGAAGGCCCCCACCCCCTGTCCGAGTTTTTAAGTAAGGAACCCCCCCTTGGTCCGAATTTGTGAAGAGGGTGCCTCTCTTGTCCGAGTTTTGTAGAGGAAACCCTAGAAGTCCGAATTTTAATGGGGGGAAAGATATGTCAGGGTTTTGTAAGGCCTTGGTCCAAGTTTCTGGCCTAGGGAGGTTGTCTAACCTTTTTACTTGTGTTGTTGTTTTCGTCCTCTATGATTTAAATATAGTGTCACCTGGATTGCATGCTAATAGTCCGAATTTCTTTGCAATGACGCTTAGTATGACTTGTGTTGATGCTATTATTGTCTGAGTTTACTATGATGCTAAGTCCCAAACCCTGTATACTGTATGATACAATAACTACAGGTTACTGTGTGATATGATACAGTAAGTTACTGTTTGAACATCAAGAACCTGTAAACCCTAATTGAACGTCAACACTTATCTTGGATTTATGTGCAATGTACCTTAGGTCGTGTGTAACGGACTAAAACACTAATTAACCCTAGAAGCAATAACATACCGAGCAAATCAAGGTGAGTTCACACTCTTTACTAAGGCATGGGATTCCCAGGGCTTGGGAATGGGACTAAAGGAACGAGATTGAATAGATTCGTACTTACACTGTTACTAGACTACCTACCATCGTCCTCGGTTGTGCAGGACACATACGTAAAACCTACGTATACTTGTATTGCTCACTGTCCTCAGGTTGTGAAGGACACTCACGTAAAACCTACGTGAACTTATACTCACTACTGCCTCGGTTGTGTCAGGCACTTACGTAAAACCTACGTAAACCCCCACGTACCCTGTCCTCGGTTGTGAAGGGCACTTACGTAAATCCTACGTAAATATTGTATGTATTACTATTCTCAGGTTAAGAAGAACACTTATGGTTACAAATAGTCTAGTGGATATACAACATGGGAAGCCCCCACCAATAGAACGTACTATCGGCCCAGTAGAGCCACATGTTACAAACGAACTTACTATTACGCATTTACTTTCTGTGAACTCGCTCAACTAGTTGTTGATCCTCTGTTACATGCCTTGCAGGTCGTTAGATACATGGAGCTTGCACAGGGAGGAGCTGGTCGTTGTGGGCTTGGATCGTGATTGTTTCGTTAAATATTTTATGACATTTCATACTTTATCATGTTGGGTTTTATTTATACGCTTTCGCTAAACAGTGATAACATACTTATGTTTTGAACACCTTTCATATTGGTGGTTGAATGGCATTTACTTTTATATATTAATTACATGTTCAATATGATTGGTGGCTTGATCTTGGTCAGTCACGCTCCCAAGCGGTGATACTCCGCAGGTGGATTTTGGGGGTGTGACACTTCAGAGTTCTTGAGCGATCTTAGCCTGACCGCATCTAAAGTGAGGGATAAGGATAGATCAGCTGCTGATCTAAAAGTAGCAGGTCTTGAAGCCTTAACACTGGCTTTGATTTTTGGGGCTAAACCCCCAATGAAGCGAGCAATTCTCTTGGGTTCCAGGGTTACCAGGTACGGAATCAGTCTGTTCGTGCACTACATCTGTTGATTGCGTCTAGGTGTCTAGGATCAGGTCTTATGTCGTAATGTATAGCATAGGGCACGAAATACGAGAAAACAGTAGTCTGTATAGGTTTTATATGCTAGGTTCGCTCATAGGGACATGAGGTTCCTGGTTCGCTTATTTGTCATGATGGTCCGCTTATGTGTACCATTGTGGTCCGCTCTTATGGTCATGTGACACATAAGCGGACCCAACTGCCTATATATAGATGTAGCCATGAGCGAATCAGTAGAGTGATTGTCGGATTCCACGCCGAAGCTCTGCCGGTGTGAAGTTTGTGCTGTAAAACATTTCAAATCAATAAAACAAGCAGTTAAAAGGAAGAACAAGCTATATCTACTTGCATTTCTTATTATTCCGCATCTGAAACACAAGAGACAACCTCTGAACGACTCGTTCGGGTCAGCAAACGATCCTACAAGTGGTATCAGAGCTTGGAAGGAGGTTTTCTGCAGATTGTAGCTGTTTCTCATCGTTTTTTCTTACTTCTACACCTTCTTTTCTTCGTTCGGAAAGTTTTGACGGTCGGAATTGTCTCAAAATTTCAAAGATTGTGCGCATCTGTATAACGACAAACCCTGGAAAGTTTCGTGTCAAAATTCGAAGTTTTAGTGGGTCAAATCGTGTTCGTCATGTGGTTCACTCGTACTGACGTCATCATGATCCGCTCATAGATCACTGTCTGGTTCGCTCATTTGTACACGTTTAAGTCTGGTTCGCTCCAAATTAGTCGTTTGGTTCGCTCGAGTGTACATTTTTGCTTCTGGTTCGCTCCAAAATCAAGACAGGTCCGCTCATTTGTCAAAAATGGTCCGCTCGAACGGACATTGATTGAGTTCGCTTATTTGGTCCGGATTGCCTGGTTCGCTTATTCAGTCACCCGGTTCGCTCATTTGTCCGATTCGCTTTTAAGGGTCCGCTCCAAAGGACTTTGTCTGGTTCGCTTGTGTGTATCTTTCTGGTTCGCTTATCTGATCAGAGTTGGATCGCTTTTCTGTCATTTGTTTAGTTCGCTTATAAGTCAGTATGGATTTCGAGTTTTACAACGCTTTTGCTACATCGACTACTCCAGCCGCAATTGCTCAAGCAATGAATTTAGAAAACGAGACGGGAACGACTCAAAAGCCCCCTAGATTGATGAGCATTGAGGAGTATTATGGGTGGAAGGATCGGTTTGAAAACTGGGTTTAGGCAGACCATCTCAGATCATGGGAATGCATATTGAAGAAGTACATATTGCCTCGAACAGATTTGCAAGTTGTTAAAGAGATATCCGAATTTACCGATCAAGAACGAGCAATGTATAGAGCCGAGAAAATGATGATCAGTTTGTTGCAGCAGGCGATAAAAGAAGATATATGGGATGCTCTTAAAGTCAAGTTCGAGGGAAGTGAAAACATGATCAAAAGCAAGAAGGCATTGTTAAAGAAAGAGTTCGATTTGTTTAGCAGTTTGCCGGGAGAGGATACTAAAAAGTTAATCGAGAGATACTGTCACTTGGTGCGATCGTTATCAATGTTGGGAGTTGAGAAAGGTCGTGAGGAATGGGTGGATAAATTGGCTGACGCGTTACCTCAGAAAGAGTGGGGAACATATTTGATGATTTTAAAGAATACTGGTGTGTACGATGGGTTGACAATCTCACAGTTCATTGAGAAAATCAAGAGTCAGGATCTTGAGCAGCAAAAGATCGCGAGAATGAACAGTCCGAGTGGTCAACAGGATGTGAAGATGTATTACCGGGGTAGTGTTCCAGTCACTGAGTCTGAAAGAAGTCCGAAGATACAAACTGCGTTCAGTGCTGGTGATTCATCTGAAAAAGCTGATCAGGGTTCGAACAAGAGTAGCATCGGGTTTTCATCGTTTCCGAGTGTGAATCCAAAAGAGACTAATACGAGTTTTCAGTCTCAAAGTACAAAAACCGAAAATGGATACATAATTCAGTGTAACATAGCTCTTAATCTTCCAGAAGGTCAAAGCTTCTCTGAAGACACTGCAAAAGATCACATGGCACTTCTGGGTTCTGTTCTGTTATCCTATGAAGGTCTGGTTGCTGGTCGGATCGGAAATCCTATGCTCACCAAATAGGATTACGATCAAATAGACGTCGAAGAAATGGAACTCATGGATATCAAATGGTGTCTTGCTAGTGTTCTTCGACGAGCTGAAAAATTCAAAACCATTACCGGGAGAAATGACTTTCTAGATGCTCATGTTTCAACTTTAGGTTTTGATAAATCTAAAGTTACTTGTTTTCGATGCAGGGAGAAAGGCCATTTCAAACGGGAGTGCAAAGGAAGAGAAGCTAGCGGAGCACAGAATCCATTCGGGAAAGATGATTACTATCGCAAAGCTATCTATCAGCAAGTTGGTCAATCCCAAGAACCGCAGACAGCTCACGGAAGAAAAAATTGAAGATCCAAAGAGAGCTTGTTTGGTAGATTTCAGCTGGAGTGATTACATATCATCTGAAAACACAGCAGCGTGCATTATCGATCAAGATGATGAGAAACTACCAGAAGGTTTCAGCTGGGATATGTTTGTGGATGAGAAGGGAGAGTTCAAAGCTTTCATTGCCAAGATCGTCCGGGAGCCAGATTTGTTCGCTACTTGGATGAAATCAATTGGAGAGACTGTGAAAAGTGAAGATGAAAAATCTATGTCATCTGATGAAAGTTCAGATAGTACTGATAACCTTTCAGAACATTCTGGGGAAGTGTCAGAAAGTTCAGATGAAGGTTTACAGGGTTAAAATGAAGATTTATAGAGTTCTGATAAAAGTGTACAAAATGAAAATGTTCAAGAAAAAGAAGTTGTTTTTGATAAAACACCGTCTGATTCTGATGTATCAGATGGTGATTCTGATAAATCTGTAAAATTTGATCAATCACCTGGTCACAGCAGCAGTGATGATGAGGAAGAAAAACATATAAATATTGCAAAAACTCATCTATCTCCTGAAAGTTTTCATTTCTATTTTGCAGAAAGAATGGAGAAACTGAAGGAGAAACGAGCTGCTAAAGAACAACAATCTGAATCTGAAGGTGAGATTCAAAACGCTGAGAATGTTGCTGAGAAGATTACTGAGGTTGTGAAAGAAGAAGAAAAGGTGATTGAAGTAGAAAAAGTGGTTGAAGTTGTTAAAACAATCGAAGTTGAGAAGATTGTTGAAGTCGTTAAGCCGTGTGAGAAGTGCTTGGAAGCTTGCAAGAATTGTGCAGCTAAAGATGACATCATAGCTGAGTACGAGAAGAAAAAGGAACAGTTACTGTTCAATCTCAATTATGTGAAAGAATCATATGATGTTCTGAACAAAACAGTAACTGGTCTTCAAAAGACTAACTCAGAGAGAGAACAAGCATTGACGATGTTGAATGCAGTTTTAATGACAAAACAAAAAGCAATAAACTTTTACATCAAAGAGAGTGCTAAGTGGAAGCAAGATTTGGAGACAGAGAAAATAGAGAATGAGAGAATTAGAAGCTTATTACAAAGTTATTCTAGTTCTGATTATCTCATTGATCGTATTTACCCAACTGTTGCAGGTATGGAAGTTTTCAAAGATGAGAAGCTAAAAGACAAGAGAGACTGTGGTAAGAAATCGACTGTTAGTTACAACAAATGTCCACCTCCGATTTGGGATGGTTATTCACCTAGGAGACCAAATGAGGAGCAACTGGAAAAAGCAGTCAATATAAAGCTTAAAACCGACACAACTGACGTTTTACCAGATAATATTGATGTCACGTATACCTCGTCTGATACTGATCATGAGTCTGAATTAATCAAAAAGGTGGTCGATCAGGTGTTGGATACTGATGAGGAGTCTGAGTCGAAATCTGGGTCTGGAAAGTCAAAGTCGTCAGTCAACAGTCAAAATTCGTCGGATAAACGGTCTTATAGTAAAGAATTTTTATTGTCAAAGGCAGATTTGAATGATGAAACATTCGAAGTTGTGTATACTTTGAATGGTTCGAACAAATTATATTACAATAAAGAGTTCCCGATAATGAGTATTAAGACGGAACTAATAAACAAAACGTTCAAACTAATAGAGGTTAATATTCCAGAATTAAAAGTATTGAAAAGTTTTGAAAAATCTAAAAAATACACTTCTAGAGTTCAGCAACGTTTAAATAAGAAAAAGGGCAACAATTCTGGTCTTGGTTTTCAAAAGAAATCTAACCAGAATCGTAGCTACAAAAAGAAAGGTCTTGGTTTTGCTCCACCAGAAAATGATAAAAATATGAAAAATTCTAAAACAAAATCTGAATTTGTGTCAGGTGGAAGTACTAAGGAGGAACAGCAGAAACCGTTCTGGAGACAGTCTAATAAAGAGTTTCTTGCTGAGAGAAAGAGAAATGGAGCTGATATTTGTTATCAAAGAGAGACTTGAACTTGTTACAGATGCAATGAAGCTGGTCATATTGCATGGAATTGTTCGAATAGTGACAAATCAAAACAGGGAGTTTCTCAGAAGTTGAAAGAGAAAGTTGTTGATGTTGAAACACCAACCAATAGACCTAAAATTTTTGAGAATTCAAAATTTGAGGTTGGTGAGTGTTCGGAAAAGAATTTTTACAAAAAGAAAGGAAAAGACAACCAGGTGTGGGTTGCGAAGAAAGGTGAAGTGAATGTCGGCGATGAATCTGGGTCCACAAAGCCAGAAGAGCCACAGGTTGAGAAGAAGATTTTAGTGAATGATGAAGAGTTTCCATCATTGAAGTTTGAGGAAGTGAAGAAGAAAGTGGGAAAAACTGAGATTTCAAATCAGTTTTATAAAGAAAAAGATGAATTTGATGTCGAGAAAACATTCAACGGGAATGTTAAAAAGATATTTGGGAAAATGCTTAGTGGGAGAGCTAAGGGGGTAAAAGATTTTTATGCCACGAAAAAGGCAACATACAACCCTACGGCTTAAGAACTGAAGGCCATCAAGTCTGAAAAGACTTGGATGGAAGTTTGCTTTCCATGATAGTTGAATGACTACGCCGGAGATCCCAAGTTTATATCGTGGATCATGAATCGGCATCTTTCTAGTGTTTGAACAGTTTGTTTTGAAAGATTTTGAATAGTGTTTTTAATGTTTTGCAGGATGAAGGACTACGCCGGAGCTTCCAGGTCGGTAAGTGCGAAGCAGGAATTGGCATCCTGATTGGTAAAATGGTGATGTAGACGTAACATTCCTACAAGTAGTAACCTTGATCTTACAAGTGGTATTTGTGATTATATTTTGAGATGTTTGTATTTTTACAAGTGGTACAGAAGGTTCTAAAATGCAAATGGTAAATCAGGGACATTAAATTGTACTTGGTTTACTATTCATGGCAAAAGATAGACAAGATGATGAACCACATCCCCGTTCTTAAAATTGATAAATCTACAAGTGGTTTTTATCAACACAAACTCATTTTCCGGAAAAGTCATTTCGATTAAAACAAACTTAAGTGTTTTGAAATCTAAATGAGAAAATGGTTTGTGATAGGGGGAGTTCTGATTGTTTGTGCTGAGTGAATGGCGATTTGAGGTGATTCGATGTCAGTGGTCAAGTTTCTGTGCAGTTTGTTTTATGTTTTCATTTTAAGTCCTGAGTCTTTTATTTTCAAATTTCCTTTGAAATGTGTTTGCATTTTAGGGGGAGTAGGAAAATTTTAGAAAATCCAAAAACATTTGAAAATTTGAAAAAGCCAAAAACATGATAAAATTCAAAAATGAGTTTCGTTGTGAAAAGAGGAAATGATAGTACCTCAGTGGACTATCACGGCACGCTAAAGAATTGGAAAGTTTAAATGTGATAAACAATCTTACTGCGGATGTGTCAGTAGATTTTTGCACATTTAGTAAGTTGAAACGAGATATAAACCTAATTCAAACTTGCTTAATTCGTGGGTAACTATTCTTGGATATATGGGTAACCCCCAAAATCTTGTTTGAAAGGTCCCATATTCTGAGATACTAGGTCTTTATACTCAGTGATATCTGGGGTATTATCCTGGGACTTCTGCTGAATGGAAGTTCTGACCTAGTCCCCGGATAATACTTTCTGCATATGCTTGAAAAAGCGCCGCCCTCAGCAATCTGATTAAACAATAAAATTGATAGTCATTGCTGTTGTAAAAAAGATCCTCTAAAGGGGACCCACCAAAAGTCGAGCCATCATCTCTCTACTGAACGGAAGTTCTGATCTGAGCTCTCACGGTTTCGCATCTACCCCGTTACAGATATCAGTTGTGGTATACTCACCTGTAAGACTGAATATTTGGGATCTGGATACAGGAGTATATTCAAGTGGAGTGATACACAATTAAGTCTAAGTCTCTAAAACATTAATATCGTATCTCGTATCGATTGAAATCTGTGTGAGAATTTAAGTGGACAAACATACTGACAATCTAGGTAAATTGTTTAAAGCTTAAAATGAAATCAAGCTTAACGGTGTTGGTGATTGGTCTCAAAAACTGATATGATCCTCTTGCACGAACTCACAAAAATATTGTTTGTAAATATTACATTTCTGTATGTTTGTGTTTACTAGTAGTGTCAGATAATATCTCTCAGAAAAATCCAAAAAGATTTTAGTGTGTTTTAGCTAAATTTTGAAAAAGTCAAAAAGATTTTCGACAACTGACGTTGGAAAACTGATTTTCAAAATTCCGAGTGCTAAACATGATGAGCAGCATTTGAGGGGGAGTGTTTGTGTAAAACTAACTGTTTGTGTAAATCTAACCTTCTTCAAGTGGTTCATCATAGATATTTGAGAGAGAGCCTGAGTTGTTGCAATTATATGTTTGTTTAGTGGGTATGAGAGTCAAATGTTGGTGCAGAGTTATTTGAAACATTTGTGAAAGAAATTTATTTCGGGGTTGAGATTGTGCAGGTAGCCAGGTTTCAATTCCTGAAGATCTCTGTTGGAGCCAGGTTGATTGATCCTGAAAGCATGAGTAGATCCAGTTTCTGATCCTAAAGATCGTGTCTATTGTTGATGCTAATGAACTTAAGGAATCAAGAGATCTGATCAAGAGAATTAGAGAGTTTTTAAAGCCAGACAACGATCCTGAAGATGTTACTGAAGAACAAAAGAATGCCAGTAAATCGAGAGGGGGTCTGAAAATTGAAAGAAGATAAAGCCCAGAGTCTGATCTAGACTAAAGATATGAAAAAATAGTTTCGCTGTCAAGGTGTATTGGCGACTCCATCAACATCTGAGGGGGAGTCTGTTGGTGCACTACATCTGTTGATTGCGTCTAGGTGTCTAGGATCAGGTCTTATATCGTAATGTATAGCATAGGGCACGAAATACGAGAAAACAGGAGTCTGTATAGGTTTTATATGCTAGGTTCGCTCATAGGGACATGAGGTTCCTGGTTCGCTTATTTGTCATGATGGTCCGCTTATGTGTACCATTGTGGTCCGCTCTTATGGTCATGTGACACATAAGCGGACCCAACTGCCTATATATAGATGTAGCCATGAGCGAATCAGTAGAGTGATTGTCGGATTCCACGCCGAAGCTCTGCCGGTGTGAAGTTTGTGCTGTAAAACGTTTCAAATCAATAAAACAAGCAGTTAAAAGGAAGAACAAGCTATATCTACTTGCATTTCTTATTATTCCGCATCTGAAACGCAAGAGACAACCTCTGAACGACTCGTTCGGGTCAGCAAACGATCCTACAGTCTGGACATGGTATTGAAACTGGCGAGGTAAGCTTGACAATCTAAATTCCTCATTACCAGTGATAAGAAATCTGACTCAATCCTTTCCACCTCATGTTGCGGACAATAATTCTCTTTAATGAGGACAACAAACTGATCCCATGACATATTGTAGAGTGGGATCTTCCCAGCAGCTTGAATGAGAGACTTCCACCAAGCTAATGCCTCTCCCTTGAACGATTAGGATACATACTTCACTATATCCCTTTCAGCACAACCGCTGATATCAACAACTGTGTCCATCTCATCTAACCAAGTCATACAATCAATTGCCCCTTTCTCCCCAGTGAAGTCCCGGGGTTTACAGGAAACGAAGTACTTATAGGTAAATGACTTGGTACATGGTTCATCATCGAACACTATCCTCTTGGATGGAATACTGTGTTGGTTTGAGGAATGTTGAACATCCTCTTTCTTAGATTCATCTATCTTAGAGGGTGGCTTGCTGTGAGCCTCTGAATGTGTTTTAGGGACAGACTTAGAGTGGGGTACAGATGATGTTCTACTGTGCGTCCTGCTAAATCCTTGAATTGCTTATCTACAGCTTTACATACAGCTGTATCAATCAGTGTACAGAGCTCTCCTCTGGTTATATTAATCCTATCATCATCGTGGTTCTCCAGGGGATGACTGTTTACTTCTTCTGACCCAGCCATGTAGCATTAATTGCTACAAAAAATCAAACAAGGACAAGGTTTATATAGAAGCTTATACTGTTTTATCATTTTAGACGATTTATTAACCATGGTTTTTAATACCCATTTTAGTTAATTTGTTAAGTATATAATTATTCAGGATCTTTATCATAAATCCTAAATTATAAGTTAATAATAGCACAAAAAGGCCTAGTCACGTAGACAAGTTTAATTTATAAACCAGGATTCTTACAGAATCGAGGTATTAAGGTTTGAATCAAAGTTCATTACCTTTTCTAGACAGGGAGTTGTAGGTTACCACCGTCTTTAGTCCCAGAGGACGTTAATTATAGCCCGTGGGCACTTCATCCTTAAGGGATGATTATTTTAATAAGGAAAGATTGGAATAACACAATTTAAGGATGACTTATGCGATTTTATCGAATCACATTTTGCCAAGAACGTTAACATACTTTAGATGTTAACAAGGATTTGAATCTTTTGAATAGGTTTTACCATCTTGCCCATGTCTGCATCGACATTTAGGCTAGGTTTTACCTTTAAGATTCTTTTTAATATTTAGCGCTGAACAATCCTAAATTGAGATGTTAACAAGGATCTGAATCTAATTGAGGAACTACCATCTTGGCCATGTCATAGAACGACACCTGAGCTAGGTCTTGTCCTTTTTAGATTTTACCATTTTATTATAATGGTAGATCTTATAATAGGAATGTTATTTTAAATTTAACTGTTCCATTAAAATTTAAAGAAGTACATGGTTGCCCTAAACAGGACTTCTAACTGAAATGACTTGCCCATGCAGGGACTAATAAAAAAAGAAACAAATAAAGGACAAAATAAAACGAATTGGGATTAGTCCTAAGTTTTTTGTCTAGACTCGAGAATCAAAGAATGTGCAATTGTGTAACTGAGATTAAACACAAAAGGCTAGTGTTTAATTCACTCAGTGTTGGCTCTGATACCAACCTGTCACACCCCGATATTTCCACGTATTACCGGTGGGCCCGGTGGGGAGTATCGTGACGTAGTTGATATCATCATAGTCAAACAACACAAATTTAAATGCACAGCGGAAGCAAAAAGATAGATTTATTTAAACCGAATAAAAATTGTAATATTAAGTATCACAAACAGTTGAAACAAATCCACAGGCGGATCGAATAAAAAGGAAAACTGTTCAACAGACTTTGACATCTAGAGCTTGCGAGACTTGATTATTGATGCTTGGAGTAGCCAGCCCTATTTCGTATACAACTTAACTGACTCATTTTGAAAAGAGTTTGAAAATTGTTTTGAATGCACTTCAGCAAAAATACCTTTTATAACTTGGGACAATTATTTAAAAATAATCTTGTATACAGTTTTACTTATTTGTCGTCCATCAGGGCCGGTTTGTAGGGCCGGTCTAGATTAACTGACACGCCACAGGTATAATACCCACGAGGTTGATTCCTTTAAGTGGGCTACCAGTTTTTACATAATGCAACTGTCAGGTGTACGCCTACACCCCGTGCTTAGGTCGTGGCCATTTCTTTGAATGATGCCAAGGATATCCGGGACATGGTCATTTAACCCCCAAAGGCCATACACCAAATAATACATATTAAACGGGTCATGTAAATACATTAATCACAATCCGATTTAAATGACACCACACACCCGACCAAGCGGTACTTTTATAGCACCGTATCCCAGGCCCGTATAGGGAAAATAAGTTAAGAGTATTTACCTGAGCAAAGTATAAAACAAATGCAGCAAGTGCACGTATCTTTTACTGGGCTCCTAATCTGGAACGAAGGTTTTTAATAACCTATTAGAATCCTAACGGGTCTTTAGTTAAGCCTTGACTTAGACCGGTTAGTTTTCAAAAGGAAGATACGGTTCAAACGCATGATAAAGCGAAGACCGATTTAGAATGTGGTTTTGACCCAACAAGCTTGTATACTTGTTTAACGTGGGTAAACTAAACACATTCTGGATTTTGAGATAAAAATGATATGGTTTGACCCGTTTCGGCTAATATATGCAAACTAGTCACATAAACTGATCCGAACGCGAAACATGCGTAACGGGTAACCATAAGAGTCATGAACATGTTCCACAAGTTAATATACCTTTGATATGTTGTGATATCAGTAGGATATCTTCCATTATGCCCAAAATGAATTTAAAACCAATTGTTGTCACTTTTGGCCCCTACACTTGATAAATGTCATTTCCGACACATTTGAGGCCCGTTAAACCATTTTTAAGGCTCTACAATGATACCTAAGTATAGCGAACATGATACATGCTCAAAAATATGTCGGATTTCGGTTCATTTGGTCGTACGGTCACGTTGTTCGGCTAATTACGACGAAACACGAACGAACGCGAAAAACTCTAGGATCGTGATGCTGACCCGAATGAGTCGTTCAGAGGAGTTTTGATCAATTACAGGTGCGAAAAACAAGTAATTGACTTAGAAATAGCTGATTCTTCACTTTTAACACTGATTATATTGATTAGAACATGAATACACTCAGTCTTCACACCGGCAGCACTTCGGCGTGGAATACAAGGCAATCCTTTTCTGATTTCGCTCATGGACACCTATATATAGGGTCCAGATTTCGCCTGAGATGACATATGACCACAGGAGCGAAATCACCAACTTATGATTTTGGGTGAAATCACCTGAATAACCCTCAGGAGCGAAATCAGCATAAAACACATATACACTCTCTTATTTTCTCGTATAACGTGCCCTGATCCAAATTACGCGACGAATGGAATTTTATCAAGCCAAACACTAAAATAAAATATTTTAGTGGTTACATAAATTTTTGGGTGTCCGGATATATTCAGAATGCAAGATATGCGCGAAAATGCAAACTTGTGCACTTTTTGACACTTTTAGTCCCTGTATGACGTAAAAGTTTATTTTTGCGCACCAAACACCTCTAAGCCTATATCTAAGCTATATAAAGGATAAATAGGGTATGTTTAACTCATGGTCATATTCTGGAAGGTCCGATACCCTACGAATTGACATACTTTTGCAGTTTGATGCTTTTAACCCCTCGTATACGAATACTGTCATAACTTTCTCATACTTAATCGAAACCTTGTGAAATTTTTATCACACATTCTAGTGAGCATAATCAATCATTACAAAGCTTCGGGTTTGCTAGAAGGTCACTCAGAGGTATACCTTAAACATGTTGACACTATTAACCCCTGTAGTTTGTAATCTCTCACTTTCTTTCACAATTAGCTTCGTATGATCGATGATTTATTCGTTTAAGGGTATAAACATCATGTAGGGTTATTGAAAGATATATTTATTCATTGTTGACACTTTAAATCCTTTTACACATGCAGATTCCTTGTTTGTCAACTTTAGTCCCTCGCGATATGCTGGCATTCCTTAAGTTCATCAGCTTCAGGATCGTTGTCTGGCTTTCTATCCCACAGCTATTAGTTTCCAAGATCGAAACTTGGCTCTAGTTCTGCTCACGATCGATAGCCTAACTCATACTCTGTCTTCATAGACCACAGGAATCAGAAACCTGGCTTTCTTCAATCAAAGTCCTCAGGTATCGTAACCTGGCTCTCTATTCAGCTTAGATCTCAGGATCAATTGACCTGGCTCAACTTAACTCCTGCACAAACTCTACCTCACAATAAATTTCACAAATTTAAACATTTCAAATATCGAGGCAAACATCAACACATACTCTCCCTCAGATCAAACTATCCTCTTTGATAAACCACTTGTTGATTTTAAAAAAATACATTTGATGTTCAAAATACACTCCCCCTTACCACAATGTCATCATGTTTAGCACTTGGAATTTTGAAAATCAGCTCTCCAACATCAGTTGTCGAAAATCTTTTTGTATTTTTCAAAAATTTATGCTAAAACACACACAAAATCTTTTTGGATTTTCTGAAAGAAAGTAAATGCATTAAAGAAATATTTACAGACAATATTTTTGTGAGTTTGTGTAAGAGGATCATATCAGTTAATGAGACATGTCACCAACACCGTTAAGCTATATTTCATTTTAAGTTCTAAACAATTCACCTAGATTGTCAGTATATAGGTCTACTTAAATTTTCACACAAATTTCAATTGATTCGAGATATGATGTTAATATCTTAAGCTCTTGAACTTATCCGTGTGTCCCACCACTTGAATATACTCCCGTATCCAGATCCCAATATTCAGTCTTACAGGTGAGTATACCACAGATGATATCTGTCAGGGGTTAATTGCGAGGGCCGTGAGAACTCAGGTCGATACTTCCGTATACGCAAAGAGATGACGGCTTCGACTTTTCGGTGTGTCCCCTTTAGAGGATCTTTTGATTCAACAGTAGTGACTATCAATTTTATTTTTTCATCAACTTGCTGAGGGTGGTGCTATGTTTCAAGCATTTACAGAAAGCATTATCCGGGGACTAGGTCAGTATTTCCATACAGAAGAAGTCCCGGGATAATACCCCAGATATCACTGAGCATAAAGACCTAGTATCTCAGAAAGAAGGACCTTTCAAACAAGATTTCAGGGGTTACCTATATATTCAAGAAGTTGTTACCCACAGAATAATCAAGTTTGAATTTTTAGGTTTATATCTCGTCACAATCTACTAAATGTGCAAAAACCTACTGGCATATCCGCAGTGAGATTGTTTATCACATTTTTACAATCCATTTCTTTAGCATGTTATGACAGCCTACTGATGTACTATCATTTCTGTTGGGATTGAACCCTATCAGAGGAACAGATAATTAAAGCCAAAACTGGATCAGAGCAGTGGATCCTGAATAAGCAGATGTTGATATACAAATCTCTCCCCTTGAAAGTGATTACAACAACTGATGACCTCCTATCTGCCGATCTTGCAAAGTGCTGACCTACAACTGCTGCTCAAGTAATGATCTGATGGAAGACTAAAGTCCTGCTGATTCAATCTACTGCCTTGAGTCAAGCACTGCTGATCCGGACAAGTGCTACTGGGTTCACAGCAGTAGAAGGTTGCAGCAGCTGTTCTAAAGTCTGTTTTGTAATAGAATGTATTAGCAGTAGTTAACACAAGCAGTGTCTGTATAGATCAGAGGTTAGAGTTTGTTAGGAGGTTAGATGTCACTTTCATGGTGACGTCAGCTAAGATGCTCAGTAGTTTGCAAGTGCCTATAAATAGTACAGTACTTTGTACTGTTCTATTAGCTCTTTGCATCATTCGTCTTCTTTGCACGAACAAACTACTGAGCTCTGGCTGAGGGGGAGTTTGCATTCATTCATCAATCAGTGTAATCGTGTTTGAAATAAATTCAATCTTTCGGTTCATTGTGTAAAGATGTTTGATAAAAGTATTACTCTCGTTTGATTGTATGCAAAGTTTGTTTTCATCTTAATTTCCGCTGCACACTCATCCACTTTCATCTTAATTTCAAACATAAAATACAATCAAAATCAAACTCAGATCCAACAATTGGTATCAGAGCTAGAACAGTCAAATTTGATTTAACAATCATTTTGACATAAATAGTTCAGCTCAAAACAGTTGATACTGATCGTTTGTTCGTCGTTGAAAAACAGAGTAAGGATTAATCACCATTAAAGTTGATTTCTCAGTACCTGTAAAACAACAAGAATGACGTCACAATCTCAGGACGATAAAACAACATTGGTTCTCTTTTTAAACCACCTATGCTAAAAAGAAATGAGTACAACATCTGGCAGAGAAGGATGGGTCACATCCTCGCACAACAAAGCATAGGTTGTTGGAGGTCTGTCGTCTTTGGTCCCCATGTTCCTACAGTGCCAAGCGCTGAAGATACTAAAAAGTTCGTTCCAAAACCAGTTGAAAACTATACCGAAACCGACTTTCAAAAGATCGAACTAGATGCTAAAGCGTTTAGCATCATAGCTTCAGCGCTGCCCAATGAAATATATGCTGGACTGTTACACTGTAACAGTGCCAAAGAATTGTGGGATGCGCTTAAGGAACAGTTTGGGGGTACTGAAGAAGTCATAGAAAACAATAGGGAAATCCTGAACCAACAGTATGAAACATTTTGTCATGTTAAAGGTGAATCACTAACGCAACAATTTGAGCGTTTCAGTTGTCTCATCAGTGAACTGAGGCTTGTTAAAACCACTTTTACAAACTCAACACAAAATAGCAGGTTCCTCAAGTCTCTGCCAGAAAAATGGGACACCATAGCTTTTGTCACCCGAAATTCACCTGAGTTCAAGGATCTGACCTTGACCCAACTCCATGGTCGACTCCTGACCTACGAAAGGGAGTTGAACCAGAAAAGGAAGTTACAAGAGTCAGGAAAAACCGTTGATGATTATACATTCGGTAACACTGCTCTTTTGGGTCAAGAAGAATCTGGGAGTAGTGGTAAGGATCAGGGTTATGATCACTTCATTGACATAACTGCTGGTGCAAATTTTAACAACCCTGATTCTCTCCCTACAAGTTATGCATTCACTGCAAATGAAAACCAGATGTCAGACAATCTAAGCTTTGAACTCAATGATCTACAGCATTTTGACCCCACTAATTTAGAGGAAATGGACATCCTGCATCCTTGCTAAGTGTTAGAACTAGCAAATTTTATAAAAGAACAGGGCGAAAATTTCCAGGGTTGCATGGGAATCTAAGGGTTGGGTTGGATAAATCGAAAATCAAGTGCTACAAGTGTAATAGGTTAGGACATTTTGCTAGGGAATGTAGGAGTCAAACTGCTGGCCCCATAGTCACTCATCCTAGTTCAAACCCTAGACCTCAAAATCAAAACACTGTGCACTATGCCCAATATGCCCCAGCAGCACAAGTGAACACTGCTCACTATGCTGTTGCCCCTGTGCCAGTGCATTATGTCCAAACAGCTGCTCCACAGATCCAATATGTTCAGACCCCTGTCCCTCAGGCACAAGTGCAACTTGCACCTCAAACCACTGCTCCAGCAGCAGTACAACCAGATCAACAAAGCTTTTTCACTCAAGGGTTTGTTGACTGGAGCAGTATGCCTGAAGACCTTAGTGATGAAAATTTTGCACTCTATGCTTCCAATGCTTCTTCTCATGATGAATTTTGTTTAATGGCATTAGAGTCAATACAGGAGGGTGTTGAATCTGAAGAGAAACAACTGGTTTCTGAAACAGTGGATGAGGTGATTGAAGCAGTGGTTACTGCTGTGGCTGATGAAGTACTGTTGGGTGAAAGTTCAGGCACCCTGATTGAACCACTGACAGATCCATGGTCAGAAGAAGAAAAGGCAGGTGTGAAAGAAGAGAGAGCCGAAGATGAGGAAAATCCTCAATGTGATTGTGCAATGATGGCTGTTGCAAAGGTATCACCTCAAGTTCTTGAAAAACTATGTTCTGACAATTGCATTATTGCTTTTGCTAACATCAAAGAGGTGAATGAAAACCTTCGTGATAAAATCTTATCTGATGAAGTCAAATTTGAAAGATCTCTAAAAGAACTTAAAAACAAATTGGCTGAAAAAGAGAAAGAGATTAGCAGCATGAAAGAAGAGCAAAGCATAACCAAAACCCAACTCCAAACCTTGGTAGAAAAATACCAAGGTTGCAAAAAGGAGTTAGAATCCACCCAGATCACATGTGAGAAATGGGTGGAATCATGCAAAGGGTATGAGGTTATGCTTGAGAAACAGATAAAAAGCAATGTGAAATTTGGGGTTGGTTATAGAAAACATGATGATGAAAACACTGCTTTTGGAAAATCTGTCTCAACCACTGATGGGACTGCTGAGTTCATTCCCACAAACAAGAATGGCCAAGAAGTGAAAATCACTGACAAACTTGGTAACAAAATCACACTTGACAGACCAATGGGCCCCTCTGTTTTTGAGGAGATTGAAAATCATCAATTTAAACCAAGATGGTCTGATGAGTGTGATATTCTTGAAAATTTCAAGCCAATGGACTTTACATCAACTGATGGTGTTAAAGCTCCAAAAGCTAAAGTCATTCCTCTTAAGGACATCCCAGCAGTGGTTAAAACCTCTGCTGCAAAGGAGTCTGAAAAGAGAAAGAAGAAAGAAAAAATTGATAACCTGTTTTGTGAATTCTGTGAGAAAAGGAACCATCTAACAAAAGATTGTTTCCACTTAAAAGCTTATGATATAAACAAAACAAGTGTCATAGTTTCAGCTGAAAGTTGCATTGTTTGTGGTAAAACAAACCACAAAACTCAAGCATGTGTGTATCTCAAAAACTTTGATATCAAAAAGAATGAGTACCTTGCTAAAACATCCTTGAGTCCATCAGCATCACCATCGGTCAAATTCACCAAAAAGCAACCACTGTTTTTACCAGTTCAAACAGCTGTCACAAAACAGCTGAACCAAACATCTGTTAAAAGAGATGTTCAGGTTACTGATGCACCTCCTGCCAATCAGTTCAGAAAAGGCAAGGAAAAACAGTCTTACCAAAGGATTCCACACGTTCATGAGACCTACAAAAGGCCCTCTAAACCTAAAGTGAATAGGCATCCTTTTGGTTATCAGCAGGTGATTGGTCAAGACCCTCAACAGTGGTTAGCAAGAAACAGTACTAAAACTGTCCAAACCCCTGACCTAACCACTGTCCATCACTCTGCATCCATACCAGACACTGCTGAATCCCCATCCAAAGCCCTGTTGGATTTGGAGCCCTTAATGAACTAATCCTTTTACTTCATGTGCAGGGAGCTTCTGCGTGCTTTGATAGTCTTTGGTATGTAGATAGTGGAGGCTCCAGGCACATGACAAGATATAAAGCCCTCCTCAAAGACTTTAAAATCCATGGAGGGGGTGATATATCCTTTGGGAATAATAGTAAAGGGAAAGTTCTAGGGTCTGGGACAGTGCAATCTGGAAATGTAAAATTTGAAAATGTCAATCTAATAGACAATCTGAAATTCAACCTTCTGAGTGTATCACAAATGAGTGACAAAGGGTTTGGGTCATTCTTCACAAAAGATTGTTGTAGGATTGTTGGACCAGAAATGGTCAAAAAGATTGAAGCAATAATCAAAACTGGTCAAACTAAACTTGTTGCTCAAAGAAGTGGCAATGTTTATGTTGTTAATATGTCAAAAGAGTGTCCCAGAGCTGATGCCTGTCTGTTCTCAGCTGCCTCTAACAAAGAGACAGAACTTTGGCACAGAAGGCTGGGGCACACAAATCTTAAGACAATCACAGAAATTTCAAAAAATGGTTTGGTGAGAGGCCTACCACAAAAATTGTTTTCTTGTTCTGAACATTGCATTTCCTGTTTAAAAGGAAAATAGCATAAAAGTTCTTATAAGTCCATTGAAGAGTCCAAAACAACCCAGTGTTTGCAAATGCTGCACATGGATTTGTTTGGCCCAGTTCAAGTCATGAGTCTCAAAAAGAAAAGATATTGTTTGGTTATTGTTGATGACTTTTCTAGGTTTACATGGACTTTCTTTTTGCACTCTAAAGATGAAACTGCAGGCATTTTGCAAGACTTTGTGACAGAGGTTGAAAAGCAATTTGACCTTCCAGTGAAAAGCTTCAGGAGTGACAATGGCACAGAATTTAAAAATAAGGAGTTGGATGCCTTCTGTGTGAAGAAAGGGATTGTAAGGTAGTACAACATCCCTAGAACACCAGAGCAAAATGGGGTTGTGGAAAGAAAGAACAGAACTTTGATTGAGGCTGCCAGAACTATGCTTGCAGATTCAGGTTTGCCATTAACTTTCTGGGCAGAGGCAGTAAACACTGCTTGCTATGTCCAGAACAGAGTTTTAATAAACCCCAGGCACAAAAAGACTGCTTATGAAATTCTGTATAAAATTAAACCACTGATCTCATACTTCAAGGTGTTTGGCTGCCCATGCTTTATTTTGAACTTAAAAGATTCCATTTCAAAATTTGCAGCCAAAATTGATTGTGGTTATCATCTGGGATACTCAGCCACTGCCAAGGCCTACAAAGTGTTCAATACACGGACCAAGGCAGTGGAAGAGACTTTGAATGTAAAGTTTAATGAACTTTCCTCAATGAAAATCCCAGCAAATCCTGCTGATCTGTTTGATCTTGAAAAGTTTACTTTTGAAAATACTGCTGTCAAGACTAACAGTGCAGGTCCAACAGAGGATACATCACCAGACTATGGGTATGAAATCATCATCCCTCAAAGGTCTGCCACAAATGGAAAAGCACCAGTTGTTCAAAACAGCTGTCAAAGCTCAACCACTGCTACCTCAACAGTTGTTGACCAAAGTAGCCCTTCTACCACTGCTTCCACATCCACAAACACTGCTGACAAAAGTCCTCAAATAGTGGATAAAAGTCAGCAGTGGTCCACTTCATTACCACCCATTCCACCACATTTTGAAGCCACTGCTGGGTCATCAAAGTCACCAGCAGTGGTTAGCTCAGATGATACACATTTGCAGCCTTCACCAACAAATGCCATCATACCATACCAAGGAGACTTAATCTTCTTGAGATCTCATCCACCTGATCAAATCATTGGCAGCATAAATGAAGGGGTGCTCACAAGAAGCCAAACCCAAAACATTTGTCTTTTTGCTGGTTTTCTATCACTCCATCAGCCAGTCAAGTACCAAGAGGCACTAAAAGACAACAGCTGGGTAGAAGCCATGCAAGAGGAGCTCCAACAGTTCAAAAGACAACAAGTATGGGAGCTTGTACCACTGCCAAAAGAGGTTAGTCCCATTGGCACAAAGTGGGTCTTCAAGAACAAAACAGATGAAAGGGGCATTGTTGTCAAGAACAAAGCCAGGCTTGTGGTTCAAGGTTACAGACAGGAAGAGGGGATTGATTATGATGAAACATTCGCCCCTGTTGCAAGATTGGAAGCTATCAGACTGTTCCTGGCCTTTACTGTCAACCACAACATGAAGGTGTTTCAGATGGATATCAAAAGTGCTTTCCTCTATGGTACATTGCATGAAGAGGTATATGTATGTCAACCTCCAGGTTTTGAGGATCCATTTTATCCTGATCATGTCTACAGGCTAAACAAAGCCTTGTATGGCTTGAAACAAGCACCAAGGGCCTGGTATGAAACTCTTTCCAACTTTCTACTCTCAAATGGTTTCAAAAGAGGTACCATTGATAAAACACTGTTTCTTAAATGGAGAGGGAAAGATTTAATGATTGTCCAAATTTATGTGGATGACATTACTTTTGGAAGCACATGTACCAAAATGTGTGAAGAGTTTAGAGAACTCATGACAGCTGAGTTTGAAATGAGTGCAATGGGTGAGTTGCAGTGCTTTCTTGGTCTCCAAGTACAGCAATTGCAAAAGGGAATCTTCATTCATCAAAGCAAATATGCTAAAGAACTTTTAACCAAATTTGATATGAATGATTGTAAACCATGCAGCACACCCATGGCAACAAATAAGCTGGTCATGTCTGATGAAAAGGATGAGCTGGTTGACCAAACACTTTATAGAAGCATGATTGGGTCTTTATTGTACCTAACTGCATCTAGACCAGACATCATGTTTGCAACATGTGTCTGTGCAAGAAGTCAATCAGCTCCCAGAAAATCAAATCTCATTGCTGTAAAAAGGATTCTCAGATACATAAAAGGTGTTCCCACACTTGGTATCTGGTATCCAGTTAATGGGAATATCAAGCTTTCAGGTTTTTCAGACAGTGACTTTGCTGGATGTCATACCACAAGGAAGTCCACTTCAGGAGGGTGCCAGTTTCTAGGTGATTGCTTAGTCTCTTGGCAAAGCAAAAAGCAAGCAGCAGTTTCAACATCCACTGCTGAGGCTGAATACATTTATTAGGATCTGGGGCCATTATGATTGTGTTTGTTTGCATAAGACGAATAAGTGCAGCGGAAATGAGTAGCAAACTTTGTAAACATAATCAAAAGAAAGTATAGATTGATAAACAATTGCTATTTCATTGAGTCAAAAGATTTACAATAGAAAGCAAATGATTACAGCTAGCTTACAATCTAAACTCCCCCTCAGCCTGATACACCAGAGTTGGTTGCACCAGATGAAAGGATGAATTGAGGAGAAGAACTCACTCAAAACGATTAAGTATAACTGTACAGAATACTGTCATATTTATAGGCAAACCAAACTACTGATCTACCTCAGCTGACGTCACCATGATAGTGACATCTAACGACCTAACAAACTATAAATACTGTTCTATACAAACTACTGATATGTAACATCTGATAAGTAATAAAATGTAAAGCTAAGGAAAACTACTGCTTCACGTTCCACTGTTGTAGCCTTAGTACAGATGTTAAGTCTTAAGTGCTTTCTTCAAATGTGATCAGTCTTTGGGAGGGCAGTGCTTGAGTCTTCAGCAGTACTTAGGAAACAGCAGTAGATAGAGCAGCAGTGTTTGTCTTCAGCAGTCTTTAAGGTATCATCAGTGTTTGGTTCATCAGTTGTTGTAGTTTGAGCAACACTTAAGATTCATCAGCTGTTAGAAAACCACTGTCAAGGGGAGAGCATAGGGTAAACTGCTGCTTATTGATGGTCCACTAATGAGATCCGGTTTTGGCTTTACATTATCTGTTCCTCTGTTAGGGTTCAATCCCAACAATCTCCCCCTGGAACAGATAATGCCAAAACCCTTCCTTATTCAGGACCTTTATTACTCATCAAGAGTGCCTTAGCTTGTTCCTTAAATTCAGCTTCAAATTCTTTGGCACTCTGGTCATCTTCATCCCTGCACAGTGAGAGCTCAAGGAGATCCTGCAAATCTTTAACACTAAGGCCTAGTGCTTCTTTCCTTGATATATGCTTCACCTCACCATTGGCTCTGACCAGGGTCAATACGTGGGTTTTTTGATCAGACATCCACTTTAGTATTTTAAAGCCTAATGGGTTTCTTGGGACAGATTTATCTTCTGATGAGTTGAGGGATAATGGCCTTGAAAACATCTGCAGACTTTCAGACATTCTTTTGAAAGCTTCTTCAATGACTTTGTCTGCTGCAGCTATATCTTCTGCAGTTTCTTGTTCAATAAGTTCTTGTCTTTCAACTTCTGTCTTGTCTTTTGCAATGTTCGGTGATGCAGGCCTGTTTAACACCTTCACAAAAAGGTTTTGAAGCTTTGATGAGCTATCTTCTTTCAGACCCATTTTCATGATGACGTCTTTGAAGTACTCTGCTTCTTTTTCTTTAACCTCTTCCTCAGTCAGCTGTTTTCCTTCCTTTTGGTCTGACACAAAAGTAGGTTTGTATGCTGATTTTAGCATTGTTTTGAGGCTTTCAATTTGTTGTTCCAGTTTCACCATCTGTTCTCTCTTCTTCCTTTTCTTCAGCCTCTCATAGGCTTCATCAGTTTGCTGCCTAGACCATTTTGATATGGCTTCAGCAGTGTCTACTTTAGCATCCACTAACTCCTTTTTCTTTCCTTTATATTCAGCAGTGAGGTCAGCAATAAGCTTTTTGTATTTACTCCAGTTTGGAGCATTTTTCTTCTTTGAAGGATCATTCTTGATTTTTTGGATCCTTTCAGCCTCATGCTTTAAAGCTACCAAAGGCCATTCTTTAAACTGGGATTCTTCAGCAGGGTAGAACTTTTCTTTCATGATGAAGGCTAGAAGTTGTTCTCTCAATTTCTTCTTTTGAACAGCCTTTTCTTTGTCTAGCTCTTGTGCATATTCTTCCATCTGCTTAACCTTTGCAAGGTAGAACTCCAGTCTATTAGCAATGCCTTCTTCGCTTAGCCTTTCTTTTTCACTTTAGCTTTAACTTTAGCTTGCCTAGCCTTTATCTTGAGATAATCAGTTATATCTTCTGGAGCTATATAGCCTATTAGTGAGGAGAATTTTCTTTTTGATGGATCTGTTTCTGTGTAAAACTGCCTCATTTCATTTTTAATGGCTTCAAGCTCCAGTGGATACTTTTCAGCATTCGGATCATGTATCCCTTCATCGGCAGTGATTGGCTTTCTTTTTCTGCTAAAGAGCTTTGGTTGAGATATAGGAAAGGATAGAGCAGTGGTGGATGGTTGACTAACAACTGTTGAAACAACTGGTGTCTCAACTGCTGTTGTCATTACAACTGCTGATATGTCAGCAGATGTCTTCTGCTTTTGAGCAGGGGATGGAAGTTGTGAGATAATATTTGATGGTGGTGATGGTGGTGGTGACTCTTCATGAGGAATGAAAACCCTTCTCCTTTTTAATGGAGGGGAGGCTGATGATGTTTTAGGTGGATCATTGGTTTGAGATTGTGATTGACTGACAGTGGTTGAAACAACTGGTGTTTCAATCACTGTTGTCATTACAACAGATGTTGTAACATCTGCTGTCTTCTGCTTTATGGCAGGAGGCAATGAAGGTTTGGCTGTTTGTGATGGTAGTGGTGGTTTTTGTGTTGTAGACACAGGTGATGGTGGTGGAACAGTAGTTGTGGTGATTTGTGTTGAGGTGGAGTGTGTTGGAGGTGTGTGTGTTGATGAGAGGGCAGCTGTTTGACTACTGACAACAGTTTTTGTAACTACTGTTGTATCAGCTGATGAAGTTTTGGGTTTTTCTGGTTCAATGTATATCCCATCTTCTATACCTTTCTTTTTCAGCTTGGTTTTCTCCCCCTTTTTGGCATTATCTGCCAGGGGTGTATCCATGAAGAAAATGGTAGATGGACCTTTCTCACTCTGAGCAGTCTTTTGTATGCTAGCTTTTATAGCCTTGATGTCTGCTTGAGTGTCTTTGAACCGAGATTCCACCATGTTGGTCAGCATTTGTACTTGATTAGCATGCTTTTTAGCAGCCATTTGTTGCTGTTGTTCAAGCATGGGCTGGAAGATATTCCAAAGCTCATTTGCAGCAAATGCTTGTGGAGCAGGTGCTTGAGCAGGAGGAACAGTTGATTGGGCTTTTTGAGCTTCTAACAGCTGCTGCACCATATCTTTTATTTCGGCAACAGAAGATTCTAGATTTTCAACTCTGGCCGTCAATTCATTGTATTTTGAATCATCACCTGAATTAACAGGATCATCTGAATCCCCACCAGCAGTGGTTGTATCAATGTGTGACTTAGGAGCTGTAGCCCAAAAGTCATCCATTGATGCCCCTTTTTCTTGGTACTGGGGACTTCTTTCTTTAGCACTCGATAATCCTTTGATGTTACCAGCAGTTAAAGATAACTCACTGGTGGTTACCGATGTTGCCATGGAAGAAATTGCCTTCAAGGGAGTCTTAGTTATGTAACAACTGTCCAACTGAAGATCTGTTGATCCATCAGTTGTAGTTGCTGCTCCACTTGAACTACCACCGAGAGTTACTTGTAACTCAGGGGGTGTAACCTCCTCAGCTGTTGCTGGGTTAGCAGAGGCATGAACATCAGACCCAGTCACTTGTGGAGGTATGCTCTCAGTAATAGGTGACAGAGAGGAACTGGTTTGTGTCTGTGCCATATCAACTGCATGCAACAGGGGTATTATTGATTGTGGTAATATGATTGGTGAGGGTATGGGTGTTGAAAGAGACATGTCCTTGGGATCAGGACTGTGGAAGATGGATCCGAGTGGATACAGAGCTTCATAATTTGGTGTCCCTGTGCTTACAACCTGATCCTTTTGTGAGGATGCAGGAGGAGTTTTAGGCTGGGGTTGAGATCTTTCTTCCATCTGCTGTGAGGAAGTAACAGCAGTGGTTTCTTGTGACTTTTGTGTTGTCACTGGCATTGACTCTGGGATCTCATCTTCCAGAGTTGCCTTTGGTGTGGGTTTGGTGGGTTTTCTGGATGTTTTTCTTTTGGTCTTTTTGGTGGCAGGTGTTGGTTTCAAAGCAGTGGGTGTGCTACTTTGATCACCTGGAGCAGTGGGCTCAGCAGTGGTTGCTTGAGGATCAGTAGCAGTTTCTAAAACCTGCTCAGCCTCCTTTGTTTTTAATTTTATTGGTGCCATCATTCTCGAAAATGTTTCAATTGTTAAACAGTTTATTTTGAATGAGACACCTTGTTTGGGCAATTCTGCATCTTTCTCAACAAATTTTTGTTCAAAATAGTAGCTTAGAAATCGTGGAAAGAGCAGAAATGCTTTATTATCAACGTTCTTTACCAAATCATCAAATATTTCCTGGGAGTAGCTATAGTTTTTATCATTAAAAATTGCATACCCCAGGCTTTGGATTTTCGTTGGTATCTCTTTAAAAGACGTTGTTTTATTAGAAACACACATGAGCAGTGTGTGGAATAGAAATCTGGGTGCAGAAGGGAAGTAACCCTTTTGTAGGGTATCCCTATTTGGTTGTTCTGCATAGCCCCTGTTCATGAAATCTTTTACCAACTCGTCTTTTGTAAATGAGGTTTTTCCATTTAAATCCTCGAGTTTAAAGGTTTCAGAGATGGATTTTGGTGAGATGTTTACCTTCTTACCCTGTATCGAGGAGTTGATGGCGGCGATGATATCTCCTTGTTTTTCAAGGGTGGCATTTTTCCAGAACTCTCTCTGGGTATCAAGGTAAATAGGAGCGTCTGCTGTTATCAAAGTTTTATACTTTGATGCAGAAAGGATGTCAAGGATGGAGTCGAAAGTGTGGTTATCGGTAGGTTTTGTGAGTATACCTACAAAGTTGTGTGGAGCTTTGTAGCGAATCTCCGGTGTTTCAGCGGCCATTTGAGTGGCATCTGTTGTTGTGGAGGAAGATGATGGTTTTGATTTTGATTTCGATTTTGGTTTCGTCATTTTGGATGAAGAAGACCGAAAAAGTTTTTGGAGTTATGAGAGGGAAACTGCTATGAGAAGAGAACTTTTGGAATTCAATTCGACAGTAAAACCCTGTTTGGATTTAATCAGGGCTTTATTTAGGGAAAAAGTGATTGCTGATGTGGCAGTGGTTATTTTGATCTGAAGGCTAAAAACTGACCACGTGTCAAACATCTGATGGAATGGTAAATAATGGAGGACAGTTGTTTTGACAACTACTGATGGATCAAGTATCAGTAGTTACAACGGTAATGAAATGAAACAGTGGATGTAACAGTGGATGGAACAAAGATTTTAAACATCAGTGTTTTGGAGAACAGAGGTTGACACGTTAGCAGTGGACAGACTTTAGTGAGCAGATGTTAAGGCACAACAGCACTCTAGAAACAACAGTGGTAAAAGATAAAAATTGGTACAACAACTGATAGTGCAGCAGTATTTCAACTTTTGACAAACAATGTTAGCATCTGCTTGTTCAGATGTAGAACTTGATTTTGCTTTGTGAAGGCACAGTATCTTATCTAACATCTGTTGAGCATTTGAGATGCTATTCTTAACAAAATACATTTTAGATGTAAATTATCAAGATTAAATTGTCAGCAGTTATCTATATGGAATTTTGTTCAAGGATTTGCCAAATGTCTATTATTTTAGACAATGGTTTAACATCCCAGATGATGAAAACATTTCTACTAGAGCTGCTCATTTTGTGTCCAATCACTGGAACTAGAACATGAGTATCTCAGTAGTCTAAGTCAATTTGAAATCAATTTTTGATCTGTGAAAACCAAACTTGAGCTTAACATGACCTTGATATGTGTGTCATTTCCTTTTGATCAGTTTAGGGATAGTAATTACACACAAAAATAAGGTAATTACATCCAGACCAGAGATGAACCTTTACTGAAAAAAAATGAGTAAAAGATCATAATATATTTTCAAATAAAAACATCTGGTTTTTATTTTAGAGGAAAACACCTTAACAAAAATCAAAGGAAGTTTTGAACATAATCAGAAGAATCCGACAATTTTTCAGTAAATTCATGATCATATTATTCTCAAGTTATTTTGACCATTGTTTGAGTCAATTTCTTGTCAATTGATGGTAAATTCCTTTTAAGCACCATCACTGAAGATGCTAGTGTTACCTGAACAATTCCTGTATTGATGAATGCACACAGTTGCACAATGACCACTGATGATCTAATTTGTACCTCAAGAGTGTCTTATGCTTATACTCTTTTGCTTTTGATTTCAAAAGTTTTTTGAGATAGCTACACTTTGAGATTTGTTCCTTTTTCCTTTTCCCCTTTTACCCTTTTTATTCATATGTTCAGAAATACTCACTAGGAGATTATATTTTGAACATACTTTGTCCATAATCATTTTGAAGCAATGTTTTGAGAGATCTGACCATATTTGATCATGTTTTATTACAGATCTCACATTCACCTATGATTAGGACAGTTTTGATACCTAATTTTCTCAATGTGTTTTGGACAACGTTGATTTGGTCCTTTTGAAGGTACTCAACTTGCCTTTGAGCACATGAGAGATTTTGCCTAAAGTTTTATTTCCCTCTTTTCTATGTCAGCAGTATTCTAGTGTTTTTGGATGAACACAAGTTCTGCTGAACTGAGGTACATACTTTAGTGTTTATTGAAAACATCACAAATATCAAAACAACAATTGAAATCAATTTTGAAAACATCGAACGATCCCATAATTTATCAGATATTTTACGGAACTGAAAACTATGAGTGACACATGCATGAAAACACTTGTTGTGTGAGATTTGTGTGTCATATGACATCTTGGTTGATTTACAGAGTTTTTGAATAACCATTTTGACCATGATTCACTCGGTACTCTGTTTTTCAACTGAAACAACCAATTCTTTAGTATCAATAACTTTTGAGCTGAACTGTTATGTCAAATTGATTGTTAGATCGAATTTGACTGTCCAAGCTCTGATACCAATTGTTAGGATCTGGGGCCATTATGATTGTGTTTGTTTGCATAAGACGAATAAGTGCAGCGGAAATGAGTAGCAAACTTTGTAAACATAATCAAAAGAAAGTATAGATTGATAAACAATTGCTATTTCATTGAGTCAAAAGATTTACAATAGAAAGCAAATGATTACAGCTAGCTTACAATCTAAACTCCCCCTCAGCCTGATACACCAGAGTTGGTTGCATAAGATGAAAGGATGAATTGAGGAGAAGAACTCACTCAAAACGATCAAGTATAACAGTACAGAATACTGTCATATTTATAGGCAAACCAAACTACTGATCTACCTCAGCTGATGTCACCATGATAGTGACATCTAACGACCTAACAAACTATAAATACTGTTCTATACAAACTACTGATATGTAACATCTGATAAGTAATAAAATGTAAAGCTAAGGAAACTACTGCTTCACGTTCCACTGTTGTAGCCTTAGTACAGATGTTGAGTCTTCAGTGCTTTCTTCAAAGGTGATCAGTCTTTGGGAGGGCAGTGCTTGAGTCTTCAGCAGTACTTAGGAAACAGCAGTAGATAGAGCAGCAGTGTTTGTCTTCAGCAGTCTTTAAGGTATCATCAGTGTTTGGTTCATCAGTTGTTGTAGTTTGAGCAGCACTTAAGATTCATCAGCTGTTAGAAAACCACTGTCAAGGGGAGAGCATAGGGTAAACTGCTGCTTATTGATGGTCCACTGATGAGATCCGGTTTTGGCTTTACATTATCTGTTCCTCTGTTAGGGTTCAATCCCAACAACATTGCTGCTGCAAGCTATACAGCCCAACTCCTGTGGCTTCAAAATCAGTTGCTGGATTTTGGTATCACTGCCTTAAAGACACCACTCATGTTGGACAGCCAGGCAGCAGAAAATATCATAAAAAAATCCAGTTTCCCACTCTACCACAAAGCACATCGACATCAGACATCACTTTGTGAGGGATTGCTATGAAAAAGGTTTGATTTCTCTGCATCATGTCCCAACTAAAGACCAGCTGGCAGATGTGCTCACAAAAGCACTTGATACAGCCACTTTTGAAAGCTTGGTCTCTAGGATTGGGATGCTAAACATGGAATAACAAGCAACATCTTGTTTTTCTATGAATAAAAGCAACAAAATGTTTTCAGAAAATCAAAAATCCATCCTTAAAAATATCTAAAAATGAAAATTTCATTAAAATCCTTAAAAGTCTGCCATAACCACCGATTGTTCAAAAGTCTGCTCTACTTCAAAAAGCCTGCCCACTGCTGAAAGGCAACCTCTGTTCTCTCATTTCTTGATAACCTCTGTTGTTCAAAAGCAGTGTCTTATCCACTGATATGCTATCCACTGATAGTGAAAATCATCCACTGCCCCCTTTTCACTGCTTTCATCAGTTGCTTTCATCAAAAGTACTGTCTTTCATTTTCACCAATGGTTGTCACGTGGGCAGTACATAGCAGTCAGACCTTTTGTAACGGCTGCCACGTCAGCTTTCATTCTCTTTCCTATAAAATTCCCCACTCACCACCAAAACAGGGTTTTACTGTCGAATTGAATTCTTAAAAATTCTCTTCTCAAAGCAGTTTTTCTTCTCATCTCTCACAAATTCCTTCGATCATTCGTTTCAAAAATGATAAAATCGAAGTCATCTGCAAAACCCACATCAAAATCATCGAAAACAGCCTCTCAAAAGGCAACTTCCACTGAAATTCCATACAAAAAATCTCACAATCTCCTGGGTCTTCTCACAAAACCAGGAACCACAGATGTGTTTGACTCCATTATTAACATCTTGGGAAAATCAAAGTACAAAACTTTGCTCACCGCCGATGCACCAATCTATTTGGCGACCTAAAGGAAGTTTTGGAAGAATGCAACCCTTGAAAAACAAGGAGACATTGCAACCACCATACACTCTTCTATAAAGGGTAAAAAGGTCCAAATCACGCCACAATCCATCTCCGAGGTCTTCCAACTCGATGATCAGGCAGGTAAAACTTCCTTCACTAAAAACGAGTTGCACACTGACTTCATTGAAAGAGGGTATGAAGCCACAATGATGACGAAACTAACCTTAGAAAAAGGTTATTTTCCTCCGGTGCCCAGATTCCTATTTCATACCCTCCTACTATGTGTTTCAAACAAAACCACTTCTTTTAATGAGATCCCTATAAAGATTCAAAATCTGGGATATGCAATTCTTCAAGAAGAAAATTTTAACTATTCTCGGGAAATCTTTAAAGATTTGGTTAATAATGTTGAAACCAAATCATTCTTACTGTTTCCAAGGTTTTTAAGTTACTATTTTGAAAAGAAATTCAGTAAGGATGATTTAGCTTTAATAAACCAAGGTGAAATAACTGTAATAAACTGCCTAACATCTGAAACTTTTTCACGAATGTTAGCACCTTGCAAAACACAAGCAGGGGTGCCTGAGCAGAATTTAGCAGCTACCACTGCTCCTCAGGTATCTGCTGCTGAGCCCACTACTCTAGGTGATCAAAGCAGCAGACCAACTGTTTTGAAACCCACACCTACAAATCCCAAAAAGCAAAAAAAAAAAAAAAAAAAATCCAAAACCCCCCAAACCAATCAAAACGGCAACTCTGGAGGATGAGATACTAGAGTTAATGTCTGTGACAACACAAATGTCACAAGAAACCACTGCTGCTTCTTCCTCACAGCAGTTGGTACAAATATCTCAACCCATAACCATAACTCCTCCCGCTTCTTCACAAAAAGAACAGGTTGTACAAAAAGGGCCACCACATCATGATGCTCTGGATACACTCGTTTCCATCATCCACAGCTCAATGCCCCGAGCAAGTCCGCCTTCTACACCAACCATCACATCCACAATTCCACCAAAAACACAACTACTGTTGGATGCAATTGATTTGAACAAGGCAGTACTCAGTCCTTCTCAATCACCTGTCAATGAGAATATGCCTCAACAACTGACTGAGCCTGCTGTATCATTCATTGCTAACCCACCAACACAACCTGAGGAGGTTACGCGCATTGAGTTACAAGTAACTCTTTGTGGTAATCCAAGTGAAGCAGCCACTACAACTGTTGAACCCACTAGTTTACAGTTGGACAGTGGTTACATCAATAAGACTTCCTTGGAGGCAATTCCTTTTATAGCACCTCTGCCAACCACCAGTGGATTTATTTATCCTACTGGCATCATCAAAAGGTTGTCAAGTGTTGAAGGAAGAAGACCCCAGTACCAAGAAAAAGGGGCATCAGTGGTTAATGTTTGGAGTAAACTCCTTACCTCTACCACTGATAAAACCACTGTTAGTGGGAAATCAGATGATCCCATTCAATTGGGTGATGATTTAAAGTACCAGAAATTGACGGCTCGTGTTGAAAAACTTGATAACTCTGTTACGGAGCTCAAAGATATGCTCCAACAGTTGTTACAGGTACAAAAGGTACAATCCACTGCTGTTCCACCTCAAGCACCTGCTCTCCAACAGGCACTTGCTACAAATGAGCTCTGGAATCTATTTCAACCTTTTCTCCATCATCAAGCACAAGTAGCAGATCAGCAACATGAAAAACATGTTCAAGAGCTGAGAAATGCTATGGAGTCTAGGTTCAAAGATACTCAGGCTGATCTAAAGGCTCTCAAAACTCAGATCCTGCACTCCACTGGCACTGCACCTCCACCAGTGTTCTTCATTGATCAACTCCCCGAAGATAATGCCAAAAAGGGGGAGAAAATTCAGGAGTGGAGAAGGAAAGGAATAACAGATGGTCTCTACCTTGCACCAGAAAATTCAAATATGACCAAACAGATTCCTTTGCCAGATGGGAGTAAGAAAATTGATGTGACCACAAATGCACCTGCAGAAGCACTTGCATGTGTGAAAAGGGATAGAGAGGCCAAAAACAAAGCCAGGGTGGAATATTCGGATCAGGGTACTTCAGGGTCAAGAGATGATGAAAATCTTATTGATGAAAAGAAGAAGAAGCCTACAAGAAGAGTAAGGCTACCCAAATCCATTCCAGTCAGACGTTCAAAGTCTGCTCAAAAACCACCACCTAAAACAGTTGTTGTAACTCCTGTTGTATCAGCTGCTGTTGGTGCTTCAGTAGTTTCAACATCTGCTCCCACTTCAACACACACCATCTCAACACACACTACATCCACTGCTTTGCCACCATCACCACCAAAAACAAAATCACCTCCTGCCAAAAGGTAGAAGACAGCAGCTGTTATAACATCTGCTGTAAAGACAACAGTGGTTGGAACACCAGTTGTTTCAACAACTGTTAGTCTATCACAAGCCACTGCCACTACAACCACTATTCCATCCAAAACATCATCAGTCCCTCCTCAAATAAAGAGGAGAAGGCTAATTTCTAAAGATGATGTCACTTCACCATCCCAAACATCTTCAAAACCTTTAGCTCTTGTCAATATACCAAAACCAGTTCCACTCTCTTCTGTTCCAATGCACAAGCCCTTACCTCCTGCAGGTGTTCAATTTCCTCTTGAACTAAAAGCTGTTAGAGAAGAAATAAAATCTTTTTATACTGAGGATAACCCTGCCAAAAGGAGTTTGCCTTCAATCAAAGGATATCCCTGGCCCAAAAATATTGATGAATATTTGAAGATAAAGGCCAAGCAAGCAGAGGATATCTCGAAAAGAAACACACAAGGGAAATCTGACAAAGAAGTATCAAGATACTACCAATATCTGCTCACACAAGTCAGTTCCCTAGAACGTTTTGCAAAGAATGTCAGTCAATAAATTTCAGAAAGAGCAGCTGAAACTCTGAAGAAAGACTACATTGAAAGCATTATGTTTCACAAAAGATACAAAGGAGAGAGACACATGTACAAAGAGTGGACTGTTCCTGAGCTTGAAATTGAAGCAGCAAGAATTCAAGACATGATAAAAAGGAAAGTCACTCACACTCCTCCTGATTGGGCAAAGTTTAGAAAGAGTGTACCTGACAAACAGGTAGAACTGAAAAGAATGAGAGAAGAATTGGTTGCTGCTGATTATGGTAACAAAAGACAAGTTGCAAGATGGAAAGAAGAAGTGGTCAGGACAACCTACAAAAGGTTGGAGGAACTAAGAAAGAAAGATCCAAAAGTTCCTCAAAAACCTGACTATCCTGAAGCAGCGGTTTCAAAAGGACCATCAAAGCTGCAAATCAGGAGAGCCACTGCTCCAATTGGTACTGCCATCTACAAAAGAAGGAGACAAAGCCAGTTAGGTGCTGAAAGAGTTCAAGAAATTCTTACTGGAAATGTCGTTGTAAAAGAAGGCTTGTTGAGAACGTTTAAAGAAGAATTTGAACTAGAAAACTCTGCTACCACTGCTCACCAGTGATGAACAGGCCTGCCTCACCAAATACTTCTGCAAATAAGCATCTCCCAAGAAACCCACCAGGCTCAAAAATACAAAAGTGGGAAACTGACAAACAGACCTACGTATTGACCTTGCTCAGGTCTGGTGGAGAAAATATCAAGGGAACAAGCTCTTGGCCTGAGTCTTGAAGATTTGCAGGATCTCCTTGATCTTCCACTTAGCAGGGATGATGAAGATACAGATGCCCTTGACTTTGAATTACAATTTAAAGGTCAGATAAGGGAGCTGTTAATGAGGCAATAAAATGTCCACAAATAATGAAGGGTTTTGGCATTATCTGTTCCAGGGGGAGATTGTTGGGATTGAAACCTATTAGAGGAACAGATAATTAAAGCCAAAACTGGATCAGAGTAGTGGATCCTGAATAAGCAGATGTTGATATACAAATCTCTCCCCTTGAAAGTGATTACAACAACTGATGACCTCCTATCTGCTGATCTTGCAAAGTGCTGACCTACAACTGCTGCTCAAGTAAAGATCTGATGGAAGACTAAAGTCCTGCTGATTCAATCTACTGCCTTGAGTCAAGCACTGCTGATCCGGACAAGTGCTGCTGGGTTCACAGCAGTAGAAGGTTGCAGCAGCTGTTCTAAAGTCTGTTTTGTAATAGAATGTATTAGCAGTAGTTAACACAAGCAGTGTCTGTATAGATCAGAGGTTAGAGTTTGTTAGGAGGTTAGATGTCACTTTCATGGTGACGTCAGCTAAGATGCTCAGTAGTTTGCAAGTGCCTATAAATAGTACAGTACTTTGTACTGTTCTATTAGCTCTTTGCATCATTCGTCTTCTTTGCACGAACAAACTACTGAGCTCTGGCTGAGGGGGAGTTTGCATTCATTCATCAATCAGTGTAATCGTGTTTGAAATAAATTCAATCTTTCGGTTCATTGTGTAAAGATGTTTGATAAAAGTGTTACTCTCGTTTGATTGTATGCAAAGTTTGTTTTCATCTTAATTTCCGCTGCACACTCATCCACTTTCATCTTAATTTCAAACATAAAATACAATCAAAATCAAACTCAGATCCAACAATTTCCTCTTTTCACAACAAAACTCATTTTGATTTATCATGTTTTTGTATTTTTCAAATTTTCTAATGTTTTTGAATTTTCTGAAAATTTTCTACTCCCCCTAAAATGCAAACACATTAAAGAAACTTGAAAACAAACTATACAGAAACTTGACAACCGACATCGAATTACATCAATTCGCCATCCATTCGGCATAAACAATCTGAACTCCCCCTTTCACAAACCATTTTCTCATTTAGATCTCAAAACACTTAAGTTTGTTTTAATCAAAATGATTTTTCCGGAAAATGAATTTGTTTTTACCACTTGAAGGTTTACCACTTGTTAAAATCGGGGATATGATTCATCATCTTGTCTGTTTTTATCATGTGAGGTAAATCAAGTACAACTAAATGTCCCTGATTTACCGTGTGCAATTAAGCAACCTCTGTACCACTTGAAGAAAATACACACAATACCAGTTGTAGGAATGTCACAACTACATATATCATATTACCAACTTGAAGATGCTGATTCCTGCTTCGCACTTACTAACCTGGAAGCTCCGGCGTGGTCCTTGACCTGTAAAATCTTAACACTTTTAATAACTTTCATACAAACTCATTAAACATGAATGATGCCGATTCCTGGTCCACGATATAAACTTGGGATCTCCGGCATAGTCCTAAGACTTCAAGGAAAATAAACTTCCATCCAAGTCTTTTCAGACTTGATGGTTTTCAATTCTTGCGCAGTAGGGTTGTAAGTTGCCTTTTTAGTTGCATAAAAATCTTTAACCCCCTTTGCTTTCCCATTAAGCATTTTCCCAAAAATTTTCTTAACATTCCCATTGAATGTGTTCTCGACATCAAACTTAGTTTTCTCGGTATAAAATTGTCCCGAGATTTCCACCTTTCCAACTTTTTGTTTAACCTCTTCAAACTTCAGTGATGGAAATTCTTCATCATTCATTGAATTTTTTACCTCAACCTGTGGCTCTTCTGGCTTTGTGAAACCAGATTCATCACCGATTATCTCATCAACCTTCTTAACAACCCACACTTGGTTGTCCTTTGCTTTCTTCTTGTAAACATTCTTTTTAGAACACTCACCAACCTCATAAATTGAGTTTTCAAAAACTTTAAGTTTTTCGGTTGGTGGTTCATCATCAACAATTTTCTCTTTTAGTTTCTGAGAAACTCCCTGTTTTGTCTTGACATTTTTGGGACAATTCCATGCAATGTGACCAGCTTCATTGCACTTGAAACAGGTTCGAGTCTCTTTAGGATGAAACACTCCAGTTCCATTCCTCTTCTTCTCAGCAAGAAACTCCTGATTTGATTGTCTCCAGAATGGTTTCTTCTGTTCATCTTCTGCACTTCCACCTGAAACAAATTCTGTTTTTGTTTTAGAATTTTTCTCATTTTTATAATTTTCTGGTGGAACAAAACCTAAGCCTTTCTTTTTGTAGCTACGATTTTGGTTTGGTTTCTTTTGAAAACCAGGACCAGAATTGTAACCTTTTTTCTTGTTTAACCGTTGTTAAACTCTTGAATTGTATTTTTTAGGTTTTCCAGTAAGATTTAAATCTTTTATTTTAGAAATGTTAATTTCTGTCATTTTGAAAACCTTTTTGATCATGTCAAAACGAACACTTCTTATTGGAAATTCTTTGTCAGAATATAATTTGTCAGAATCATTTAAAGTGTATGCGACTTCAAATGTTTCATCATCCAAATTTGCTTTTGATAATAAAAATTCTTTACTGTAAGACTGTCTGACCGACGACTTTGAACTGTTGACTGACGAATTTGACCCTCCAGATTCAGACTTTGACTCAGACTCCTCATCAGTATCTAACACCTGATCGACCACCTTTTTGATTAACTCAGACTCATGATCAGTGTCAGATGAGGTAAATGTGACGTCAATGTTTTCTGGTAACTCATCAATTGTGTCGGTTTTAAGCTTTAAATTGACTGCTTTTTCAAGTTGCTCCTCGTTTGGTTTTCTAGGAGAATACCCTTCCCAGATTAGAGGCGGACACTTGTTATAGCTAACAGTCGGTTTCTTACCAGTATCTTTTTTCTTTGTCTTTTCATCTTGGAAAGCTTCCATACCTGCAACAGTCGGATAAATTCGGTCAATGAGATAATCAGAACTAGAATAACTTTGTAATAAACGTCTAATTCTCTCATTCTCGATTTTTTCAGTTTCCAACTCTTGCTTCCATTTTGCACTTTCTTCGATGTAGAAATTGATAGCTTTCTGCTTCGTCATCATCAGATTCTTTCACATAGTTGAGGTTGAACAACAACTGTTCTTTTTTCTTTTCATACTCAGCTATAATTTCATCTTTTGCTGCACACTCTTTGCATGGTTCAAGACATTTTGAACATGGCTTGACGACTTCCACAATCTTTTCAACTTCTATTATCTTCTCAACTTCGATCACTTTCTCAGCTTCAGTCACCTTTTCTTCTACCTTTACCTGTTCAGTCTGAACCATCTCCTCAGCAACACTTTCAACATTTTCATTCTGAACAACAACTTCAGTTTTCATTTGTTTTTGTTCTTTAGCAGCTCTTTTCTCCTTCAGTTTCTCCAAGCGATCTGCAAAATAGAAATGAAAACTTTCAGGAGATAAATGAGATTTTACAATATTAATGTGTTTTTCCTCCTCATCGTCACTACTATCATCAACTGATGACTGATCAAACTGTACAGATTTTTCAGAACTAGCATCTGATAAACCAGAATCAGATGGTGTTTGATCAAAGACAGCTTCCTTTTCTGAACTAACATCATTTTGTACACTCTCATCTGAAGTCTGTGAGTTTTCATCAGCACTTAATGAACTTTCATCAGAAATAACAGACTCTTCCTCCACACTCTTCACAGTCTCACCAATAGACTTCATCCATGTGGCAAACATATCTGGTTCTCTTACAATCTTTGCGATGAATGCTTTGAATTCTCCTTTTTTATCAACAAACATATCCCAGCTGAAACCTTCAGGTAGTCTTTCATCATCTTGATCGACTAAACATGCTTTGCTTTCAGATGATATGTAATTGTTCCAGTTAAAATCCACTAAACACGCTCTCTTTGAATCCTCAATCTTTCTACCATGAGCCACCTGCGGTTCTTGTTGTTGACCAATCTGTTGATAAATGGCTTTCCGGTAATAATCGTCTTTTCCGAACGGATTCTGAGCTCCACTAGCTTCCCTGTTCTTGCATTCTCGCTTGAAATGACCTTTCTCCCTGCATCGAAAACAAGTAAGTTTAGATTTATCAAAACCCAAAGTAGATACATGAGCATCAAGAAAGTCATTTCTCCCAATAATCAGCTTGAACTTTTCAGCTCGTCTAAGAACACTCGCTAGACACCATTTAATGTCCATTAGTTCCATCTCTTTGGCGTCTATCTGATCATAATCCTCCTTTGTAAGCATAGGATTCCCGATCCGACCTGCAACTAGACCTTCGTAAGAGAGTAACACAGAACCAAGTAAAGCCATGTGGTCTTTAGCAGTTTCTTCCGAAAAACTTTGACCTTCTGGAAGATTTAAAGCAATGTTGCACTGGATCACATAACCATTTCCTGTCTTTGTGCTCTGAGAATGGAAACTTGTAGTTGACTCTTTCGGATTGACACTTAGAAATGATGAGAATCCACTGCTGCTGTTGTTTGAACCCTGCTCAACCTTTTCTGTTGAATCCCCAGCACTAAATGCAGTCTGGATTTTCGGACTTCTCTCGGATTCTGGAACCGAAACACTACCTTTGTAGTACATCTTTACGTCCTGTTGACCACTTGGACTGTTCATCCTAGCAATCTTCTGCTGTTCCAAATCCTGACTCTCGATCTTTTCTATAAACTGAGAAATAGTTAGCCCATCATAAACACCCGTATTCTTCAAGATCATCAAGTAGGTTCCCCACTCTTTATGTGGTAATGCATCAGCTAGCTTGTCTACCCACTCTTCACGATCTTTTGTAATACTCAGCATTGACATGGATCGCACTAGGTGGCAGTATCGTTCAATCAGCTTCTTCGTATCTTCACCCGGTAGACTGCTGAACAAATCAAACTCTTTCTTAAGCAGTGCCTTTTTGCTCTTTATCATATTCTCACTCCCCTCAAACTTAACACGAAGAGCATCCCATATTGACTTTGAAGTCTTGTCATGCTGAAGCAGTATGAAGATGTCTTCTTTGATAGCTTGTTGAAGCAGACTTATCATCATCTTCTCAGCTTTGTACATAATCCGTTCTTGATCAGTAAACTCTGATAGATCTTTGATAACCTGCAAATCTGTTCGAGGCAGCACATATTTCTTCAGAATACATTCCCAAGACCTAAGATGGTTTGCCTGGACCCAATTTTCGAATCTGTCTTTCCACCCATAGTATTCTTCGATACTCATCAGTTTCGGGGGCTTTTGGGTAGTTCCCGTCTCATTTTCCAAATTCATGGCCTGAGCAATGACAGTTGGAGAAGACGGAGTTGCAAACGCGTTGTAAAACTCTGTATCCATGATTTGTCAGCACGTTTTCCAAAAACAATCACTTTCGAGCGAAATTAACAGATTGCAGCTTCGAGCGAAATCCCAAAACACACATTTAGGAGCGAAATCACTAGATTGTACACTTGGAGCGAAATTCCAATGTTCACAGGAGCGAAATCACTTGTTTGGTTATCTGAAGCGAAATCAGAATGCTTGCAAGAGCGAAATAAGAAAATTGTGTCTCTGGAGCGAAATTAAGACCAACTTTGGAGCGGAATCTCAAGCAATGTATCCCAGGAGCGAAATCACAATCAATTTTGGAGCGAAATTAGACGGTTACAAGCGAAATCAGAAGTGTCCATTTCGAGCGAAAACAGCTCGGAGGGCATTTTTGTCCATTTTTAGTCCGATTTTAGCCATGATACTTTCAAGGGTTTGTCTATGTTCAATTATACACATTCTGTGAAATTTTGAGCAGGTTTTGACCGTTAAATCTCGTTCTGATGAAGAAAGAAGATGTAGAAGTAAGAAATGATGATGAAATCCAGCTAATCTCTGCAGAACTCCTCCTCCTGAGCTCTGATACCAATTCTAGGATCGTGATGCTGACCCGAATGAGTCGTTCAGAGGAGTTTTGATCAATTACAGGTGCGGAAAACAAGTAATTGACTTAGAAACAGCTGATTCTTCACTTTTAACACTGATTGTATTGATTAGAACGTGAATACACTCAGTCTTCACACCGGCAGCACTTCGGCGTGGAATACAAGGCAATCCTTTTCTGATTTCGCTCATGGACACCTATATATAGGGTCCAGATTTCGCCTGAGATGACATATGACCACAGGAGCGAAATCACCAACTTATGAATTCGGGCGAAATCACCTGAATAACCCTCAGGAGCGAAATCAGCATAAAACACATATACACTCTCCTATTTTCTCGTATAACGTGCCCTGTTCAAATTACGCGACGAATGGAATTTTATCAAGCCAAACACTAAAATAAAATATTTTAGTAGTTACATAAAATTTTGGGTGTCCGGATATATTCAGAATGCAAGATATGCGCGAAAATGCAAACTTGTGCACTTTTTGACACTTTTAGTCCCTGTATGACTTAAAAGTTTATTTTTGCGCACCAAACACCTCTAAGCCAATATCTACGCTATATAAAGGATAAATAGGGTGTGTTTAACTCATGGTCATATTCCGGAAGGTCCGATACCCTACAAATTGAGATACTTTTGCAGTTTGATGCTTTTAACCCCTCGTATACGAATACTGTCATAACTTTCTCATACTTAATCGAAACCTTGTGAAATTTTTATCACACATTCTAGTGAGCATAATTAATCATTACAAAGCTTCGGGTTTGCTAGAAGGTCACTCAGAGGTATACCTTAAACATGTTGACACTTTTAACCCCTGTAGTTTGTAATCTGTCACTTTCTTTCACAATTAGCTTCGTATGATCGATGATTTATTTGTTTACGGGTATAAACATCATGTAGGGTTATTGAAAGATATATTTATTCATTGTTGACACTTTAAATCCTTTTACACATGTAGATTCCTTGTTTGTCAACTTTAGTCCCTCTAAATCAATCCTTTACACGTTTTAAGTCCATGACACGTGTTGATATATTATTGGTCATGAATTTTCAAGGTGTTACATCCTCACCCCCTTAAAAGAAATCTCGACCTCGAGATTTATTGAAACAAATGAGGATACTTTTCTTTCATTGTGGATTCTACCTCCCACGTGTACTCGGGACCTCTGCGGGCATCCCATTTAACCTTTACAATAGGCACATGCTTCCTCCGAAGCTTCTTAACCTGTCGATCCTCGATCGACAAAGGTTTTTCCACAAGTTTCAAGCTCTCATCTATGTGCACATCTGTATGTGGTATGACTAGCGATTCATCTGCTAGACATTTCTTCAGATTGCAGATGTGGAATACATTATGAATACCACTGAGCTCTTCAGGTAAGTTTAACTTATAAGCCACTGTTCCTACACATTCGATGATCTCAAATGGTCCTATATACCTTGGGCTTAACTTACCTTTCTTACCAAATCACATCACCCCTTTCCAAGGTGATACTTTAAGCAAGACTTTATCACCAACCTCAAACTTTAGAGGTTTTCATCTTTTATCAGCATAACTCTTCTGCCTATCCCTGGCAGCTTTCAGGCGGTCACGAATCTGGACAATCTTGTCCGTCGTTTCAAAGACTATGTCAGGTCCTGACAAGTGAGCTTCCCCTACTTCTGCCCAACAAATAGGCGTTCTACATTTCCTACCATATAATGCCTCAAAAGGCGCAGCCTGAATGCTCGTATGGTAGCTATTGTTGTAGGAGAACTCGATCAATGGTAGATGCTTATCCCAACTACCACCTAAATCAATTACACATGCATATAGCATGTCTTCCAGAGTTTGCCCGTCTGTCTGAGGATGGTAAGTCGTACTAAAATTTAAGCGCGTGCCCAAAGACTGTTGGAAACTTTTCCAAAAATGAGATGTGTATCTAGTATCTTTGTCAGAGATAATAGACACGAGTATGCCATGAATGGATACAATCTTATCTACGTACAATTGAGCTAACATGTCGGAGCTATAAGTCTCCTTAATGGGTAGGAAATGTGTTGACTTGGTCAGTCGATCAACTATTACCCAGATAGTATCGTTTTCTTTCTTTGTCTTTGGCAACTTGGTGATGAAATCCATTGTCGCCATTTCCCACTTCCAAGTGAGGATTTCAGGCTATTGTAGCAACCCTGATGGCTTTTGATGTTCAGCTTTGACTTGTGCACATGTCAAACATTTAGCTACATAGGCAGCTATAGACTTCTTCAAGCCTATCCACCAATAATTTGCCTTCAAATCCTGGTACATCTTATCAGCTCCAGGATGAACGGAATATTTGTAACTGTGGGCTTCCTGGAGGATGACATCCCGAAGTCCTCCATAAATTGGAACCCATATTCGTCCATTTAACCTCAGGATTCCGTCCTTGCCATAGGATAACTGCTCTTTAGTTACTCCTAGCTTTTCATCAGGATAGTTAGCTTCCAATACAGCTTCCTTCTGCGCAGCTAACAACCTTTCATTCAAACTATTCTTTATCTCAATGCTCTTGGCATTGATTCTTATAGTCTTCACTCCTTCCTTCCTGCTTAAGGCGTCAGCAACCACATTTGCCTTGCCTGGATGGTATCTTATTTCACAGTCATAATCATTTAGAGTTTCCATCTAACGTCGTTGCCTCATGTTCAAGTCCTTCTGATTGAACAAGTGTTGAAGGCTCTTGTGATCAGAATAGATCACACACTTAGTTCCATATAAGTAATGCCTCCATAGTTTTAGTGCGAATACAACGGCACCTAATTCCAAATCATGGGTGGTGTATTCTTCTCATGCACCTTTAACTGTCGTGAAGCATAGGCAATGACTTTGCCTTTCTGCATTAACACACAGCCCATACCGGTGTGTGATGCATCACAATATACCACAAACTCATCAATCCATCTGGCAATGTCAATACAGGAGCATTGCTCAATTTCTGCTTCAAAACATGAAGGATTCTTGCTGCTTAGGCCCCCAGTCTGTCACACCATGGCTTTGCGGAAGCGTGGTTATTTTGGTGTGACTTCTTAATACCATAGTTTAACCATAACAAAGCTATATGAAATAAAATCATGCAAGATCATCCATTCAATTAAGTTTTAAAAACCAAATACAACAAACATTGTCTTAACGGAAACACATCCTAATGACATAAACATTGTTCGACAAACACAAACATAAAATAAACATGGTTTAAGGACTGTGACTTGTCCAGGAAAGAGTCACATCCCCTAAACCCGGATGACCTCATAGCTAGTGCAGCGGGAAAACGTGTCATACCGCGCCAGATCCTTTAATTCCCTGAAATACATGTAAGTTGAAAAATCAACAATAATGTTGAGCGAGTTCATGCGTAAGTGAGTAAATAAACCTTTGTATGTATAAAAATCCTGGTATGTAGCAAATAAGGAAAAAGAGATCACCAATGGTTTGCAAGGCCACTGGTATGTGTGAAGTGCAAGTAGGAAGACTGAAAACTAGCGGATTTATGCGTTGGGCACAAAGTCACCCCGAGGTCCGTTATGTTGGGCCTGGGGCTGGGCTCGCTACACCCAGATAGATCTACCGCTCCTGTCCCTCGGTCCTACCCTGAGGATTAATGGCCTCATGTTTCCGCCTACCCACTCACATGATCTAAGTAGTAAACCTCCTTACGCTAACCGCCTACCCACTCACATGATCTAAGTAGTAAACCTCCTTACGCTAACCATACCATGTATAAAGTATTTGTAATCATAGTAACATGTATTTCACCCCCGCAGTTTAGAAAACTGAAAACAGTTAAGAGAAAAGGGGGACATGAACTCACAGTGGTGCGTCTCTACCAAGTATACCTCCAAATCAAGCAGCTGTGCGACGACCTACATGTACTAACTCTATTAGACGGACGGCCGTGCCTTAGCTTTATGGTTTAAGTTTTTGGGAAATAGTTAGTGTCACACCCTCAAATTACCACCTAGGGTGTGTCCCTGTTAGGTGTGTGACGACTAGCAATGAGCCACCAATTACATTGAATCACAAGTTTAAAATAAAATTCCAATGTTTAATAATATTGAAATCCCAAACATAAGTTATCCAAAACCATAAGTTCAGCGGAAGCGTAAAGATACCATAAAGTAAATACTAAATGAGCGTAATAATTAAGCGTTTGATAAACAAGTTCATCAGCATGACCATGACCACTCCTGCTCTCCAGCCAACAAGCTCCCGTTTCAATCACCTAACGACCTGCGAGCATGTAACAAGTGTATCAGACAAAGCTGGCGAGTTCACAGTTTGGAAAACGATTGTTACCAGTTGTATGTAAAACAGTTCAATAACCAATGCAAGTAATATTGTTAATATCTCAATTCCGAACAAGACGGCTCCTGAAATGCATGACTGCCCTTCCCACGTACTCCTATCTAGTACTGGGCCACGACTGGGTCATTAGTTCACATCCGTCCTCTCTAGGAGCGGTGTGAGGGTGCCAAACCTAAGTAGCGCTACCAACTAATACCCGTTACCCTCCAGGTAACATAATAAGGGACTTACAAAAATGATAGGTGAGAATATTAACCAATATACCCGTTTTTACCCAAAAGACTTATCCCCCCACGGGATACCCACTGACTGTCCCAACCACCGGAACGCATGCTCGAATGTAGTGAACTCACCTTTGGTTTGCTCGGTAAGATCAAGGCACGTATTCCAAGTGGATCAATTAGTTCCTAACGTGGTTATCACTAATCGTTAGTATCTCATTTTTTTCAAATTGCACGTGTAACATACACTTGTAACAATCACACGTAATCACCAAATAAACGTTTGATTTTCATATACTCCACATAGCATGTTCACGTCTCGCGTAGACATTTCGCGACCTTATACAAATAAATCAAATACTTTTAGCACCCGGAGTTTTACTCGCGGCCCAAGCCTTCCCCAAACCAACCCATTTGTGATCCAACAACACAACCGTGGGTCACCACTAAACGTACAACCCGGCCCAACTACTGGCCCACTACGCCGGCCCAGTTTAACAGTAATCCCGGTAATAGCAGAGGCCCAACCAAGCTGTGCGTTTGGGCTTGCGTTGTGTGATTTGGGCCTGGTGTAGTTAAGTCAATAGGGTGGCCCAACTGAATTCTGTCTAATGGTTTCCTGTTCAAGTCTACGCAAATTCTTAACAAATGGTTATGTTGTTCGGTTGTCCCAAAACTCAACTGGGTATGAGAGCCGGTCCCCTTTTATATGAATAATTAAATTTTGTGGCCCAGCTTTAAACAGAACGGTCCAACCCAGTTCGGTTTTATGTGTGAGACCCGATTTCATAGCCTATGTATATATATGTGATGACTAACTTATTATTATAATCTCAAACATGGAAACGTGTCAAACTGATATATGTTCTAGTCATCAATTCCTTGACTCTTTGCAATAATCACCGCTAACAATTTTAATCCTATTTAAATATGAAAATTCCAAATCAAGCTATCGATTCATCAGCATGTTTCTATCAACACATTTTGGATCCCATATACACAACAGTGATCGGGTTAGCAAATAAAGCATGCAATAGATTAACCATTATTCAACAACACTAACTTCCTACCATAGTTTGATTAATCATCTTATGAATTTCATGAAAATCATCATCAACAGGACCGTAAAAATCAAAGCAAATATCATCAACACTCGTTAACATCAGGTAACTCATCTTCACAATAAACCCCTAATCACAAGCATCTATATTCTAATGACAATTCTCCATATTTGATCCATGTATACAACAGCTTCATACTATCCATATATCGTGCCATGAATTCGATTGATCCAGACACATATTCAATTAATCGACGCACACATATACTACTACTACTAACTGATATATCAACCGTAACTCATATACACATTCATTGAACATCAATGCACACATAACAAGAGCACACAAGTAGAATTGACACAAATACTAGATTACTAACCATAGTCTTGATCTGGTCGAACAATGTGAAATAGGAGAGGGGAATGCCTTCTGCCGTCAATAATAATCTTAGAGGAACAGTAGGGTTTGCAATATGATGATTTGGAATTAATGAGGGGGTTACGTACATGCTAATCAATTTATAAGTGAAGTGCAACCCTAAATAATTGAGAGTTGTTAGGTCGGTCATCACTTGGGTTTAAGTTAATCATTGTAGGCCAACATGATATGGGCCGGATCAACATGGGTGCATTCGCATAGAACCGACAGTGTGGGCCGAGTTATCAAAGGTGAGATGTGCAACAACTTAAAGAGGTTTGTGTATGTGAGGCCCGAGTCCTTATTCAGCCCAACCCAACATTGACCACTTAACATAGGCCAACCATTCACTCGATCCAACCCAAACTACATTTTCGTTTAACATCAAGTAACGCGTTTAACAAGTTTAACATAGAAGGAAGCGATCGCGAGAGATAAAAAGAAGTTAAGATCAAGAAACGAAACGACACTAACCTTGGGAGTCGGGTTGTCACATCATCCCCAACTTGAGAGAAATTTCGTCCCGAAATTTGGCAAGTATACATGAAGGAGTGAGGTGATAAATCAAGACTGTTGCGGATTTTGCTCAGGTGTGACATCATCCCCAACTTGAAGGGGAATCTCGCCCCGAGATTCACCAGTTTTGCTTGACTCTGCTTTGTCTTTGGGAAAGAGGTGAGGGTACTTTAGTTTCATCTGATCCTCGCGCTCCCACGTGAACTCCGGTCCACGTCTTGAGTTCCAACGAACCCTAACGATGGGAATACGACTGTGTTTACGCACTTTGACCTCACGGTCCATGATCTCGATGGGTTCTTCAACAAACTATAGCTTGTCGTTGATCTTTAACTCTTGAAAAGGTACCGCTAATGGGTCGTCAGCATAACACTTCTTTAACTGTGATACATGAAATACGCCGTGAACATTACCCAGCTCAGTAGGTAACTCCAACCTATAAGCCACCTTACCGATACGCTCCAGAACCTTAAACGGCCCAACATAACGTGGGTTCAGCTTGCCACGTTTCCCAAAGCGTACAACCCCTTTCCACGGTGAGACTTTCAGCATGACTCGGTCATTCACTTCAAACACTACCTCTTTGGCACGCTTGTCCGCATAGGCCTTCTGGCGGTCACGAGTAGCTGCCATACGTCCTCTGATTTTCACGATCATATCTGAAGTTTCGAGTACCATCTCAGGACCTGTGATCTGACTATCACCCACCTCAGCCCAGCAGAGAGGTGAACGACACTTCCTCCCATACAGTGCCTCAAATGGTGCCGCTTTGATACTGGTGTGGTAGCTGTTATTGTAGGAAAACTCTACCAACGGCAAGTGCTTCTCCCATCCTTTCCCAAAATCAATAACGCATGCCCGCAGCATATCCTCTAGCGTCTGAATAGTGCGTTCACTCTGACCATCCGTTTGTGGGTGATAGGCCGTGCTCATATCGAGACGTGAGTCGAATGACTTATGCATAGCCTGCCATAACTCCGAAGTAAAACGAGGATCTCGATCAGAAATAATAGAAGTCGGCACCCCGTGCCTAGAAACCACCTCTTTAAGGTACACTGCTGCGAGCTGCGAATACTTATCTGTCTCCTTGATCGCTAGGAAGTGTGCTGACTTTGTGAGACGGTCGACAATCACCCATATAGTATCGTTCCCAGCCTGTGTTCTAGGTAACCCCGTAACAAAATCCATAGCGATCTGTTCCCATTTCCACATGGGTATCTCTGGCTGCTGAAGTAGACCCGAAGGTTTCTGGTACTCTGCCTTGACTCTAGCACAGGTCAAACACTTACCCACGTAGGTGGCAATAATAGCTTTCATGTTCGGCCACCAATACAAAACCTTGAGGTCCTGGTACATCTTATCGGACCCTGGATGAATAGAATATCGTGACTTGTGTGCTTCGTCCATCACAAGCTCTCGAAGATCACCAAATGAAGGAACCCATATTCGTTCCATGAAGTAGTAGATATCGTCAGACCGTTGCTCGAACTTCTTCTTGTGTAGACCTCGTAATCCTTCAGCTTCGATATTTTCTTCCTTCAATGCTTCAATCTGAGCTGAACGAATCCGAGCAGGTAAATCAGAGTGAATAGTAAGCTGTAGGGCACGAATACGCTTCGGCTTTGGTTCCTTGCGGCTAAGAGCATCCGCTACAACGTTAGCTTTACCCGGGTGGTACTTGATGGCACACTCGTAATCATTGAACAACTCTACCCAACGACGCTGACGCATATTCAATTCTCTCTGGTCGAAGATATGCTGAAGGCTCTTGTGATCAGTATAGATGGTGCATTTCGTGCCGTATAGATAATGCCTCCAAATCTTCAGTGCAAAGACCACTGCTCCTAACTCCAAGTCGTGTGTCGTGTAGTTTTTCTCGTGTACTTTCAACTGACGAGAAGCATAAGCTATCACCTTCTCGCGTTGCATCAACACGCAACCGAGACCCTGAATCGAAGCATCACAATAAACCACAAAATCCTCGGTACCATCTGGTAGAGATAGAATTGGCGCGCTGCATAATTTTTGTTTCAAAAGCTGGAAAGCATCCTCCTGTTTCGTTCCCCAAGAGTAAACTACCTTCTTCTGTGTTAATGAGGTGAGTGGCTGAGCAATCTTCGAGAAGTTCTGAATAAAACGACGATAATACCCTGCTAGACCGAGAAATTGCCGCACCTCCGAAGGATTCCTTGGTGCCGCCAATTTCTAATGGCGTCGATCTTGGCAGGATCCACATGTATGCCCATCTCATTAACTATATGCCCCAGAAAATGTACCTCCCGCATCCAAAAATCACACTTAGAAAATTTCGCGTACAACTGCTCCTTCCTCAGGAGTTCTAGGATAAGGCGTAGATGCCGCTCATGATCCTCCTTGCTCTTGGAATAAATTAGGATGTCGTTGATAAAAACGATAACGAAGTCGTCAAGGTATGGCTTGCACACGCGGTTCATGAGGTCCATGAAGACTGCTGGTGCGTTGGTCAACCCGAATGGCATAACCAAGAACTCATAGTGACCATATCGCGTCCGAAACGCGGTTTTGGGAACGTCTTCCTCTCTGACTCGCACCTGATGATATCCCGACCTTAAGTCGATTTTTGAATAGAAACTTGACCCTTGCAGCTGGTCAAACAGGTCGTCAATACGTGGTAAAGGATATCGGTTTTTGACCGTCATCTTGTTGAGCTCGCAATAATCTATACACATCCGAAAAGACCCATCCTTCTTCTTCACAAATAGGACTGGGGCTCCCCAGGGGGAAGAGCTAGGTCGGATGAAACCCCTATCCAACAGCTCTTGGAGTTGGTTTGACAATTCCTGTAACTCCCCTGGCGCAAGACGGTATGGCGCACGAGCAACCGGGGCTGCCGCTGGGGCGAGGTCGATCTGGAATTCCACCTGACGATGTGGAGGTAAACCAGGGAGTTCCTCCGGAAATACGTCAGGATATTCACGAACAACTGGAAGATCTTCAATCTTCCTTTCATCAGACTGTGAATCAGTGACAAGAGCGAAAATAGCAGGATAGCCCTTACGCAGATACTTCTGAGCCTTCATTGCTGAAACAATACTAACTGGGTCCCACTGCGATGACCCTGAACTGATAAAGATTCTCCACTAGGAAGGGGGACACGTACGATCTTCTCCTTACAGAGAATCTCCGCCTGGTATTTGGACAACCAGTCCATACCGATAATCACGTCGAAGCTTCCAAGAGTAATGGGAAGTAGGTCAATGTCGAATACTTGACCCAGAAGATCGAGTTTACACCCAACTAGAACATGCGAAGCTTCGATTGTTTTACCATTTGCTATCTCTACAATGTGTTTCATTACGAGAGGTGTAGGACTTAACCCTAACTGAGAACTGAACCCAAAAGACACGTAACTCCAATCGGCACCAGAGTCAAATAAAATAGAAGCAAATACACCGTTTACTGAAAACGTACCAGTAACCACGTTGCCGTCGTTCCTCGCTTCCCCCGCGCCTAACACAAACCCGCGCCCACGCGCAACATTACCCCCATTGTTTCCCGCATTGTTATTCCCGTTGTTACCCCCTGTGTTCTGCTTCAGCTGAGGACAGTCTCGCTTGAAGTGCCCCTCGGCCCCACACTGATAACACCCTTTCTGAGTACCCTGATTCTGCTGAGTCTGTTGTCTACCCGACTGCTGTGATGGCTGCTGCTGAGCTGGAAGTGTGGCCCTACAATCCCTAGCCACGTGCCCTGATCGGTTACACCGGTGACAAACCCGAGCACACTGTCCCTTGTGATGATAGTTACACTTGTTGCACAAAGGCAGCTTCCCTGCATAAGATCCCTGCCCTGACTTATTACTCTGATTTTGATTCACTGATGATGACTGGCTTACAATCCATGAAGGTTTTAAACATGCAAACATGCGGTTGGTGCGGATTCTGTTGCACCTGTTGACCTATTAAAGAAAGAACATAAAACAAACGGATAAGACTCAAGCATGCGACTCAAGGATAAAGAATGTTTGGTACCCATCGTACCAGCCTGATAAGCCGCTAAAGCTTCAGCCACGCGAGTGTTAATAAGATCGGTTAACTCAGCCTGAGTCATAGCTATATGGCCACGTCCTCCACCACGGCCTCCACCATGTCCACCTCGACGACCTCCACCACGTCCGTTCATGATTCTATAAAGATGTGAAAAAGAACGGATTAACAGACAGGTTCAAGTAGATGTCAAGTATTGCTATGGTATTCACAGTTTTCGACGTTCTAATACAAGATTGACTAACAACGCGGAATTCCTTTTTCACGCTAGTCGAGATTTACTGGGACTCACATGCACCCCACGTTGTTATTATGTGTGCACCCATAATAATAACCCAATTTGCATGTTTATCCCGGCTCCTCCCAACTCGTGTTAAAAGGTTTCCCCAAATTCAAGCTGTACGACCAATGACATCACAACATAGAGCATGTATGTTCAAGAAGAGTCCTACTCTTAAAACACGTAGCATAGACCGATAGCATAGGAACTCGTATTGTAATATCAGGTGTGCTTTTGGGTGTGATACTAATCATGAGTATGTACTAAATATGCTATGCAATAGTAAACAAGAGACGAACCTTGCTGCCTGGAGCTGAGTGTCATGGTCAATGTCGGATCAGTTCAGTTATAGTCTGGTTTTGTAAAACATTTTAAAACCAAGTTCACTATAACCAGTGGCTCTGATACCAAACTGTCACACCCTCAAATTACCACCTAGGGTGTGTCCCTGTTAGGCGTGTGACGACTAGCAATGAGCCACCAATTACATTGAATCACAAGTTTAAAATAAAATTCCAATGTTTAATAATATTGAAATCCCAAACATAAGTTATCCAAAACCATAAGTTCAGCGGAAGCGTAAAGATACCATAAAGTAAATACTAAATGAGCGTAATAATTAAGCGTTTGATAAACAAGTTCATCAGCATGACCATGACCACTCCTGCTCTCCAGCCAACAAGCTCCCGTTTCAATCACCTAACGACCTGCGAGCATGTAACAAGTGTATCAGACAAAGCTAGCGAGTTCACAGTTTGGAAAACGATTGTTACCAGTTGTATGTAAAACAGTTCAATAACCAATGCAAGTAATATTGTTAATATCTCAATTCCGAACAAGATGGCTCCTGAAATGCATGACTGCCCTTCCCACGTACTCCTATCTAGTACTGGGCCACGACTGGGTCATTAGTTCACATCCGTCCTCTCTAGGAGCGGTGTGAGGGTGCCAAACCTAAGTAGCGCTACCAACTAATACCCGTTACCCTCCAGGTAACATAATAAGGGACTTACAAAAATGATAGGTGAGAATATTAACCAATATACCCGTTTTTACCCAAAAGACTTATCCCCCACGGGATACCCACTGACTGTCCCAACCACCGGGACGCATGCTCGAATGTAGTGAACTCACCTTTGGTTTGCTCGGTAAGATCAAGGCACGTATTCCAAGTGGATCAATTAGTTCCTAACGTGGTTATCACTAATCGTTAGTATCTCATTTTTTTCAAATTGCACGTGTAACATACACTTGTAACAATCACACGTAATCACCAAATAAACGTTTGATTTTCATATACTCCACATAGCATGTTCACGTCTCGCGTAGACATTTCGCGACCTTATACAAATAAATCAAATACTTTTAGCACCCGGAGTTTTACTCGCGGCCCAAGCCTTCCCCAAACCAACCCATTTGTGATCCAACAACACAACCGTGGGTCACCACTAAACGTACAACCCGGCCCAACTACTGGCCCACTACGCCGGCCCAGTTTAACAGTAATCCCGGTAATAGCAGAGGCCCAACCAAGCTGTGCGTTTGGGCTTGCGTTGTGTGATTTGGGCCTGGTGTAGTTAAGTCAATAGGGTGGCCCAACTGAATTCTGTCTAATGGTTTCCTGTTCAAGTCTACGCAAATTCTTAACAAATGGTTATGTTGTTCGGTTGTCCCAAAACTCAACTGGGTATGAGAGCCGGTCCCCTTTTATATGAATAATTAAATTTTGTGGCCCAGCTTTAAACAGAATGGTCCAACCCAGTTCGGTTTTATGTGTGAGACCCGATTTCATAGCCTATGTATATATATGTGATGACTAACTTATTATTATAATCTCAAACATGGAAACGTGTCAAACTGATATATGTTCTAGTCATCAATTCCTTGACTCTTTGCAATAATCACCGCTAACAATTTTAATCCTATTTAAATATGAAAATTCCAAATCAAGCTATCGATTCATCAGCATGTTTCTATCAACACATTTTGGATCCCATGTACACAACAGTGATCGGGTTAGCAAATAAAGCATGCAATAGATTAACCATTATTCAACAACACTAACTTCCTACCATAGTTTGATTAATCATCTTATGAATTTCATGAAAATCATCATCAACAGGACCGTAAAAATCAAACCAAATATCATCAACACTCGTTAACATCAGGTAACTCATCTTCACAATAAACCCCTAATCACAAGCATCTATATTCTAATGACAATTCTCCATATTTGATCCATGTATACAACAGCTTCATACTATCCATATATCGTGCCATGAATTCGATTGATCCAGACACATATTCAATTAATCGACGCACACATATACTACTACTACTAACTGATATATCAACCGTAACTCATATACACATTCATTGAACATCAATGCACACATAACAAGAGCACACAAGTAGAATTGACACAAATACTAGATTACTAACCATAGTCTTGATCTGGTCGAACAATGTGAAATAGGAGAGGGGAATGCCTTCTGCCGTCAATAATAATCTTAGAGGAACAGTAGGGTTTGCAATATGATGATTTGGAATTAATGAGGGGGTTACGTACATGCTAATCAATTTATAAGTGAAGTGCAACCCTAAATAATTGAGAGTTGTTAGGTCGGTCATCACTTGGGTTTAAGTTAATCATTGTAGGCCAACATGATATGGGCCGGATCAACATGGGTGCATTCGCATAGAACCGACAGTGTGGGCCGAGTTATCTAAGGTGAGATGTGCAACAACTTAAAGAGGTTTGTGTATGTGAGGCCCGAGTCCTTATTCAGCCCAACCCAACATTGACCACTTAACATAGCCCAACCATTCACTCGATCCAACCCAAACTACATTTTCGTTTAACATCAAGTAACGCGTTTAACAAGTTTAACATAGAAGGAAGCGATCGCGAGAGATAAAAAGAAGTTAAGATCAAGAAACGAAACGACACTAACCTTGGGAGTCGGGTTGTCACATCATCCCCAACTTGAGAGAAATTTCGTCCCGAAATTTGGCAAGTATACATGAAGGAGTGAGGTGATAAATCAAGACTGTTGCGGATTTTGCTCAGGTGTGACAGTTAGACAACTATTTCGTGTTTACTTTCTGTATATACTTGGTAATTATTTTCCTTCCCAAGGATGGGGGAATTAATACATGTGTGTTAGAAATATATTATTAAGTCTCACTTAAAATATATTTTATTTCTAACTCCAAAATATAAATATTTTTCTCAAAAATATTATATTTTCTATTACATAGAATTTTCCCAAAATAATATCTTGACAAAATACGCGTTCAGTCATATTTTCTTAAAATGCGTAAGTTGCGTTTTAATGATCGAGTGGTAATAATAATTACCGGTGTAACTTATGTATTTATCGTAGAGGCGTTCGTATTATTTTGGATTCGTTAACATTCGATAATATTATTTTTACCCTAAAAATAATATTTATGTATCTTCACAAATAATTGACAAGTAACGTTGTGAAAAATATATTTACTAAATATATATTTATCACGTTTAATTTTGTGAAAATCCCACCTCCGATATTTTGTAAATAAAGTCGTGGCGAAACTTATATTTTGAAAACATGTCGAAAAGTATTTCTAACACTTATAGTGAAAATATTTCTAAGTGTTAGGTTTTTGGAAAAATTTCGCCAAAGTTTCCTCTGTAACTGGAGGTGGCCACGCTTTCAAGCGTATCATTTTCTTTTATAAATCAAATCAACCATTTTCTTATTTAACCAAAACAATATTCAACGCATCAAACTAGTCAATAAACATGTAAATCGCAAAAATTACATGAACTTGTGATTTACTCAAAAATATGAAGTAAATCCCATTACATTTAGTGGATCTTTATATAAAGCAATCCGAAATCGTAAAAACCTCGTTTTTAGAGAAATTCCGTCTTCACAACTTCTCGTCATCTTTTACAAAAATGGTTATTTTGTCGAAACTTTGTGCTACACAAGTGTTTACACACTTGTGTGTTCTAAAAATCATTCTTGTTAGTGTAAGATCCGTCTTTAGAAAACATGATTTCTTTGATACTTGGTTCTTTGAAAATACCGCTTGTAGATCCGTAGATCTACTAGTTTTAAACACTATTTCACAAGCAAAATCGCTTTTACACAAGTTCATGATTCGTGGGTGGTAGAGTTTCATCCTTTAACCCTTGTTACATCCAAAACAACTCTATGTCATGATCCATGATCATGACCAACCCGGGTTAAACGATGATCCGAGCTACCACAACATAGATCGGGTCCAAATAACTACACAAATCAAATACTACAAGATTTACACATCAAACAAGCTTTTAACCATCACTTTTAGTATTTTTAGTAGACTTTCATGCTTCATCTTGTAAGATTACGAGTTTTAACTGTTACATAACATTTTAACCACTTCAAAATAGTTCGAGAAGGTGATTCAAGCAACTTACCACTAGCTCAAGGCTAGGGAAGAATCTAGACACAAAATGAGAGGATAAAAGCAACGAGAAGAGGTCCTTCGCCTTCCGAATGCACCAAGCCTTCTTACACGTGATCCTTAACGCTTGAATGGACTTGCAATGTGAAGATCAAGGCTCGAAAAATTGATGGGTGCAAGATGGTGTTCGGCCGCGAATTTCTTGAGATAGAGAGAGAGAGTTGTTTTGTTGAGTTGGGTGGTGAAAGATTATGATGTGCAAGACTTGTTACTTATAGGCAATTAGAGTGACAATTATCCAAACGTTTTCATGCTCTCTAGATATGAGACAAGAGGAATTATTATAATCAAAATGGTACAATTGATGGTCACAATGTGACCGAGTTCGGTCAAGGGGGGGGGTTAGTTTGGTTCAAATCCAACCATTAGTTAGATATAGTTAGGTTAATCTAGTTAAGTTTAGGGATTAACCCGGTTAGTAGTGTGTTGTGCTTTATGGCGGGTGTTAGGGTATTCAGGGACCCCAACTGGCTCAGAAAAAGATAAATAATGTAATACGGACAAAATGTGTCAGGGTTCTATCTGCACACGGGGCCGTGTCCAGCCGACACGGGGCCGTGTGCAGCATGCTGTCATTTTCTATAAATGCAGCAAGATTCCTGCTCATTTAGATCATTCCAAAGACAAAGATCTGCTGAAATCTTCACTCATACCATCCTAGGTATATTCTAAAGAAGGTTCTCAACAACCATCTTGTCTTTTCCACTTTTGTTCATTGCCTTTTTCAATTTTCACTCAATACCTCATTTAGAGCTTGAAATCTCCATGATTCCAAGTTTTATTGTAATGTTTGTAGGGATCTTGTTTAAAATAAGTTATACAACTTTGTTTTAAATTATTCATGCTTAAAAACAACTTACAAGTGGAAAAGTAATTTAAAACTCCAAGATTCCTTGCTCTAAAAAAACCTGCAGACTACTGGACATGGGGCCGTGTTCATTGAACACGGGGTCGTGTCCGAGGTACTGTTCCATAAAAAAATTGAACTCTTTTCGGTCTGTTTCTCAGAATGGCGAGCCGAACTAGCGGAACATCATCATCACAATCAAGAAACAACCGACAGGGAAGGAGATCATCAACGGTAGAAGACTCTCTTGTGAACTATGTTTACGCTTTAAGAGAAGCTATTGATGAAATGACGGGGGTGGAAGAAGCGTTGGTCAACCGTATTAATCACTTAACAGTGGGACTAGAAGGGTGTCTCCGAGAGGTCAACCTTTTGCACCAAAGGTTGAACATTCTCGCCTCTCCTCCTTTGGTACCGATCATTACCCAAAGGGCATGGAACGTGGTGCCCGAAGTCATTATACCAGCCGAATGGTACACCGTGCACCCAGGGCCTCCTCGTGATATACTACAAGGAGCCTCGGTTGGTGTCACTCCCCCTCCATGAGATGTTGAGGAGAATGAAGCCGACTTCTTCCTCCCAAGAGAGATAGAAGAATGGCTTTAACAACATCTAGGAACACCCATCGGCTGGAGTTCTACCAAGCTTTTAGACACCGGAAAATTATTCTCGGAATTTTGGTTCTTAATGTAAAAGTAGAGCTCCTTAGAATGATTTTATGCACCACTTGACCTGTCTAGTTTAACTCCTATCTTTTTTCTTCTTCTTCTTTATTTTTAATTCTCTAGGAATATTATGTAATTTTCTCTATGACTTAAATGAAATGATGGTTTTAGTTAAATTGGTGTTTGGATGATGTTGTAATGGAATAAAACACACGCGGGATGGTGAAGGATAACAAGGGAAACTTGCACCAGCGCCCCATGCACGAAAACAAGGCCATCCGACAAATTTTTCTTCGTTACAGCAAGTTCAGCACAGGCCGTGCTCGCCCAACACGGCCCCGTGCTGCACAACCTGCAGAAAATGCCCAGTTCAGGTAACTAGACACGGGGCGTGCTCACTGAACACGCCCCCGTGTCCAGACTTCTGTTTCTTTTTACAAATTTTGTTACTGGCACTTGAACACGGGGCCGTGCCCGGACACCACGGGGCCGTGTCCAGAGCCCAGTAACATAAAATTTTGCTTTTTCACACCTTTTTACACACTCAATCAACCTAAAACTTATTTTTGGGACACATTGAGGACAATGTGTAATTTAAGTGTGGGGGGATGCTAAAACTTTGAATCTTGCAAGTCCTAATTAACAAGCCTTACACAAAACTCTATTGGAACCGCTAATCACCCCAAATTTTTTCAAAAGTTTTTCATTTTTTTTTACTTGTCTAAGTTTAAGTTGGGAATTTCAAAATTCTAAAAAGGTTATATTTTTACAAATTTACAACCGATAGCGTCGTGATAAAAAGAACCAACATAAGAAATTATGAAACGACATTACAAGCTTAGTTAAAATTTTATTATATATACTTGATCACATAAAAACCCATTCCCACAAAAGTGAGTTTTGAGCCTTTATTGAGCATACAAATACATATCTTTAAACTAAATTCTCATTTTTCGTTTCTTGTGTGAATAGCCGCTTGGTTCTTACAACTCTAGAACTTGCCACGACGATACATTCCCAGTCCTTACCAACTTAAACCTGAGTAAGTAAATGATGGAGGCATTAGGACTAACCCTTTTTATTTCTACACCATTATTTTTCTTTTTCTTTTACCACCTACCCAAAATCCTACTAGTTAACCCCTTTGAGCCTAAACCTTTTCGTTTCTTAACCCAATTCAAACACCCTTTTACCCACCTAAACCCTTTTTCATTTTTAAACCCTTTATTTTTAGTAACAAAGCTCGGTTTTTCTTATGACTTGAAATATATATATATGAGGATGAAGCCAAAGAAATAAACAAACAAGTTTATCAAAAATAACTTTGTTTGAAATGCTTCATCAAAATAAAAAGTTTTGAAAAATATCGAGTCTTACGAAAACCGATGCTTTTTACGCTTTTCGCCCTTTTACTAACCACTAACCCAACCACCCACCTTTAGCCCAAGCCTAACCCTTCACCCAAAAAGTCCTCTTGATATTTACACAGGTGTATAGTTAAAAAGGAGGAGGATTGATTGCTTGGCAAGCCTATGGTAGGAGTAAGTTCCATGCCGCTCTCGAGTGATTCACTAAAAATACACCTTCGTCCGAGTGTTGAGTGATCCCCCGTGAGGTATGTGAACTTGTGTATAAATGGAATTAAAAAAAACATGTTATGCCCTAATAAGTAATTTATCTTATGAAACGTTTTTAATAAATCATGATGAATAGGATTCTAAATAAATAAAAATAAAACTTAATAACGAATCTTGGAAATCCCGACACTCTATGACAAGCCCAAAAACCTTCTCTTCTACCCATTCCATTTGGGAGTGTAAAGCCACATTAAAAAGAGTTTTGCTTGAGGACGAGCAAAGATTCAAGTGTGGGGGTATTTGATGTGCACAAAATGCAACATATAAATTACATCAATTGTGGCATAAAACTAACCTTTTTTTAGTACTAATGTTGGAATGTGTTTTTGTCTTCCTTTTGTATTTTTAGGATTAAATGAGCTCAAATAAACAAAAGAAGCAAAAAGGCAGCTAAATCTAACATAAATACAAGGAAAGGAACAAACGTGGCATGCCCGACCCCCCGACAGCATCTTCCCAAGCAAAACAAGAGAACAGAAGACTGAACACGCCCCGTGCTCAGTGAGCACGAGGGCGTGCCCAAGTGTCAGCAGAAAAGACAAAGTTGTAGAAGCTTCTATCGCCCACCACGGGGCCGTGCTCAGCGGACACGGGGCCGTGGTCAACTATAAGATTCGCAGAATCCAGGAAAATCTTGATAGTACAGATACGCTTCTGCACACGGGGTCGTGCTCAGCGGACACGGGGGCGTGGTCAACTAATGCAGACAAACTGCAATTAATGAAGAAAGAGAGAAGGACGGACACGGGGCCGTGCCCAACGGACACGGGGCCGTGCCCGAGCTTCTGTTCAGCCTATAAATAGGAGTGTTTGGATCACTTGCAATTCATCCCTTGGCACACCACCTCTCTCACACTTCACCCACCACCACCACAACACCATCATCCACCACCATCATCCATTGTCCATCATAGAGTGTGTGAGTCGTCTCAGGATCCAAGATTGATCGTAAGAGTTCTTGACAATCAAAGGCCATGTTTGCCTAAGTCTCTTACATCACTTGGTGAAGACAAGTGTTTAGTGTAATACTTTTTATTTTTAATCTTTTCACACTTTTTATTTGGTTATGTATTAATGACTTTAATAACTAGTTTCTTATGTTGAAGGTGATTCTTCCTTATCGTTTGTCCGTGGTGTCTTGGCATTATTTTATTGTCTATATAAAATAAAAGATTTTCACCATTCATATCTCCACGGTCTATATGGAGATATGTTGGCTACCTGGTCGGGGGTTAAGGGAACGGTTTGGTAAGAGTCTTGCCATTGTTCAGTGTATAGATCCTGCAAAGGACCTGGGTCAAATTTTGTAGGACCTCCTTCAATACCCACCGGTATTGGATGGCGGGGGTCCAAACTCTTTGATCCCCTCATAAGTTAAACTACTATTAAAACTTTAACCCGGCTACTTAGGACTGTATCCCTGCTGACTCAGACTACTTAGCCGAGGGTAACGTCACCTTCAAAAGAGGGGCCTACCACATTATGCATTAATAACTTAATTAATTATCTTTCAATAATCCGACCCTTTAGGATTGTATCCTTGCTGACTCAAACTACTAGGTTGAGGGTAACGTCACCTTTAAAAGAGGGGCCTACTACAATAACTAAGATAATCTCTTAAAATGTGCAAAAGTGCGGAAATAATCAAAGGTTACACTACACACGAGTCGGATCCAAGTGATTCATCTTGTCTATCTGTTTTTACTTTTATTTCATTTTTTAGCATTTTAGTTAGTTTTACTTTTCTAGTTTAAAACCTTTTTCTAACTTTTCGATTTGATTAGACGTTGAGGATAAACCGGTACTAAAAGCTCTTGTGTCCTTGGACGACCTCAGTATCTTACCAACACTATACTACGCTCACGATGGGTGCACTTGCCCATATGTGTGTTTAGTGTTAGTAAATATCGTGTTTTATAAATTTAAAACTTGGCTAAAAAGTGTAAACGGGCTTAAAATATATATAAAAACCTATAACACACGACACGCATCATTATCAAGCGAAACAGATTAAAACGGGTTATTTAAATTTAGGACATCATTCGTCATTGATTTAATACCCGACCAAGGAGCTAGTGCCGTATCCCAAACCCATATAAGGAAAATAGGCTAAGAGTATTTACCTGTGCTTATCTTTACAAATCAAAGATGCTTAATCACAACCATAATCAAAACAACCTAAACACAGGCGCAATTATTGGAGACTCTTAGTCTGGAATGAATGGAACTATGATCCGTTAGAATGTTAACGTGTCTTATGCAAGTCATTTGACTTTGATCGTTTAACTATAATAAATGTGTATGGTTCGGTAGATTAAGTGGAGACCTGATAAAATGTGGTTTATACCCTTCCGAGTACAAGGACTTGTATAATATGGGTCAAAAAACCATACATTCTAATTAGAACTGATTTGGAAAGGTTTTGACCTGATTCGGCTAACTTGTATATATATATATATATATATATTATGCTATATAAGTCAACCGTACGCGCATATGCGGCACCGGGTGGTCGAATTGGTCTATGACAAGTCCAATATGCCAAGAAGGTGTAACCCTTAGGGATTATTCCCTACAAATGATATGATCAGAAGTTATAACCCTTAGGGGTTATTCTCAAACAGGTCAGAATTGAAAGTAAAAGCAGAAGTCAAACTATTTGACTTTCGGTTGCGAACCGAGCTCTAAGCAGGAAATGACGAGTTGGACATGATCTAACATGTCCTAATATGTTATATAAAGTGTTATAATGTCAAAAATTAAGGTTTTGATATTTATAAGTTCATTTAACGTTAATTACGAAAATCTACGTTTTTGGCTTTTATTTAATAAAACTTTGACCCGTCATTTCACTAACTTAACGTGATCTCCAGAAGGTACCCTCATAGGGGTTAACACCTTCCTTATTACAATCATGTAGCCATGCTCGATTCGAACTTTGGCTTGACTGAAATGGTCATAACCGAAAGTCAAAGCAAAAGTCAATTTGCTTGACTTTCGGCTAATAACTAGCCTATAAATGAAAAAGAACCGAAGGAGAACACTTATAAGCATTCATGAAGAAGTTTAAACTACAGAGATGGAGGGCTTTAAGATCTTATAGATATTATAAGATTATTTTACTAAAACTTCTTTCAAAATCAATAAATCATTTTACCAAAAACACTTTTCAATGATCACTAAGTTCATTATGCTAAATTTCTTTTTAAGAATCAACGTTTTCATGAGAACCTCCAAATTTCAAATTTCTTATTTTAATGCAAGATCCTTTAAAATGATGCAAACTTACTATTTTCAAAAACCTTTTCATACACCACTCAATATGTCATTTAAATTCAAAACACGTAGGCAAGAAAACTTCATAGGAACTGACAATTCACAAACTAGATTCTACATTCCAAGTCAAACTCAATCTATTTTGATTCGATAAACTCAACGTTTTGCTCAAACAACTATACATGCATATCATCGTACATGTTTTAGTCAATATCTCACGACAACTTCACTTATATCATTCGTTTTACATACCCAAAAATTCTTGATCATTTTATATGCTTAAATTCGTTGTATTCAATTCATACCATACACGCAATCGTCGTCATTTATACCTACTTATATTCATACTTATGCACATAGTCATATTCATATTCATACTCATACGTTTTATTTTCGTACTTATACTCATATGCATACTCATACTTATACTTATATTTATACTCACATTCATACTCATACTTATATTCAAATTTATACATTTGTACCTATACGTGAGTATAACCCGAGGGGTTCGCTCACGTTGGTCTCATACTTATTTGAACGTAAACATGCTTATATACTACATTCTTATACGCACACATTCTTATTTTCGAATTTAGGTATACCCTGATTCATACACAACTAGTACAAACTAGGCGGATCATGCGACGATCATATAATCATCGGTGCACACGGGATGTGACACCTGTGTCACCGCGACCATCAAACAAATACCAAGCCGATGAAATATTGTATTTCATACTTGGGACCTTGTATAAATATGTGTATCTTTTGCACATAACAATTCTTGTTCAATTTCAAACTTTATATCGCTTTCTAGAGAATTATACGCAAACTAGTGCGTAAACATACTCAGTTTAAATGCGAAAAATACTCCGGAACACCATCATATACTTAACATACCTTAAATAACCTTTACATAACTTAGAAATAAGTTTTGAAGGCTTTGGTATGGTGAAAACAAGTTAATTCGCTTACAGGGACTAAACTTGACAAACTGTGAAAGTATGCCAATTCGTACTAAAACAGACATTCCGGAACATGTCCATAAGTTAAACATGCCATAAATATCCTCTCCATAGCTTAGAAATAGGCTTTGAGGTATTCAGTGTGCTAAAATAAACTTTTGGATCATTCAGGGACTAAAAGTGTCAAAAAGTGCATAAGTTTGCACTTTCGCACATAACTTACGTTCTGAATACATCCGGACATCCAAAAATTTATGTAAGCATCCTTATATTATGCCTTAGTGTTTGGCATGAGAAAAATCCATTCGTCGCGTCATTTGGATCGTTTTTCGCGCTTATGCGCATTCCGTCGTAATTAACCGAACATCGCATTCGTACGGCCAAACGAACCAACACCCGACATATTTTCAAGCATGTTTCATGTCCACAATGTTTAGGCATCATTTTAGGGCCTTAAAGTTGGCTTTACGGGCCTTAGAAGTGTCGGAAATGGCTTAAACATGCAACAGGGACCAAAACTGCCATTTCTGAAAGTATGTGCAGATCAGACATGCCCAGGCGGCCCGCCTGAGTTTTGTCTAATCCTGATGCGGGCCGCATGGCCCCTTCAGCAACAGAAACTTTGTTTTCTTGCTAAGCTTGGCCTTTCAAACATCCCAAAGGGCAATGCCCTTTCACAATCTCAGGAGTTAAGGGTCATTATTGTCACACCCCCAAAATCCACCCGCGGAGTATCACCGCTTGGAGGCGTGACATGACCAGGATCAAGCCACCAATCATACTGAACATTTAATTAATATCAAGTAAAATAAATGCAAACCAATCATTCAATACGATAGGTGTTCAAAACATAATTATAGTATCAAGTGTAGCGGAAGCATAAGTATGAAAACCCAATGTATATCATAGTTCAAATGTTTAAATGTTTTAACATGGCATCCATGATCCATGCTCCACAACGACCTGCTCCTCCCTGTGAAAGCTCCATGTATCTAACGACCTGCAAGGCATGTAACAGAGGATCAACAACTAGTTGAGCGAGTTCACAGAAAGTAAGTTCGTAGCAGTAATACGTATGTTCATTTGGTGGGGGCTTCCCACGTATGTATGTACTATTAGTGGGGGTTTCCCGTGATTATATTTATTACTAATGGGGGCTTCCCATGTTTATCCTTACTAGACTATTGTAACCATGTGTTCTTCTTAATCCGAGAACGGGAATACGTACAAGGTCACGTAGGTTCCCCGAGGACAGTGGTACGCGTGGGGTTTACGTAGGTTTTACGTAAGTGTCCTTCCGACCCGGAAGACAGTAGTAGGCATGAGTTTACGTAGGTTTTACGTAAGTGTCCTCCCGACCCGGGAGACAGTGGTAGATACTAGTTTACGTAGGTTTTACGTAAGTGTCCTGACTATCCTGAGGACGATGGTATATAGTCTAGCAATAGTGTAAGTACGATTAATTATCCAATTCAAATCTTTCCAACCCAATTCCCAACCCGGGAATCCCATGCCTTGGCTGTGTGAACTCACCTTGGTTTGCTCGGTACGCTTAACTATGTGCTTGCAATTAATCAATCAAGTCCTATAGTAAGCACGTATACTTGATCAGTTCAAGTTCGTAAAGTTTCTCATGCAACCAATACCACAGAGTATGCTTAACAGTTGTTATCATGCATCATACATCAGTTAATCACATTAATACAATCCCTGTTTCTCATAAAGGCTTTCTCAATTTAATCTAACAATAACATCCGCACTTAACCGGATTAATACACTTTGCTTAGTTCATATGCGTAACAGAGTTAATCAGAACCGTATTACAGTTAATTTACGTAACGTGGTTATCATACAGAGTTAACATAGTTAACATACTTAGCATATTTAATAGCGTCAATAAACTTAACAGGTTTAACGGTGTTAGTGGCTAGCAAAATAACATACGTATCTAAACAGATTCAACAATACATAACATACAACTCATGGCCTCAAATAAATCACCACACAAGGTCGGACAGGGCCTTGCCCTTATTAAAACTCGGACAAGTGTGTGGGGGGTTTCCCCTGTTAAAGGTCGGACATGAAGTGTGGGGGGGGGGTTTAAAAGTCGGACAAGGGTATTCAGGGCCACAAAGTCGGATCATGGGGGTTGGGGGTTTAAAGTTCGGACCAAGTGGCAAGGGGTTAAAACTCGGACAAGGGTAGGGGGTCACAAAGTTCGGACATATGGTTGGGGACTAAAACTCGGACCAAGGCCTTAGAGCCCTAAACTCGGACCAAGGGCCTTCACAAAAGTCGGACATGAGAAAGGCTCACAAAACTCGGACAACATCACAACACTAAGAAATTCGGACTCCCTTCCCCATATAAAACTCGGACTTATCAACATATAGAAACTCGGACCTTATCATGTGTTTCATTAAGAAAGTCGGACCTCCATGTGCTTGTTTAAAAGCTCGGACTACATGTGTGATCATCAAATAATTCGAACTAGTTATATGTATAATATTCGGACTTTATTCTTGAATCAAAACTCAGACACCACCCTTACCAGGATGAAAGTCGGACAAGCATCAAAGATTAAAACTCAGACATATATAAATCCAAAACTCTGACTAACAATAATGCGTGAATTCCAATCATTGCACAGAATCAAAAGAATCAAAACAGTTACTTTTTATGTTCATACGACCAGAAACCCTAAACTCATCACTTTTTGCATTGCAGTAACGAATCAGTAAATCAATAGTTTTGACAAATCAATCATCGAAATCATCAGACAATACTTACACAACAATCAGCATCAATTCTCAATAATCAGAATTCAAGAACACAGAATCATTTCATGTGGAACTAGGGTTTGCAAGAATTACATAACCAAGAATTGAAAACAATCAAACAATCAATAACCATTTACCTTGGATTGATTCTAACTAGATGGCAAGACTAAGATTGATGCAGGAGACTTGTGCTTGTGATGGAGATGATGATTGCCAGAGAATCAAAGAATGAAAGTACGTGTTTTGTTTTGTGTTGGTGCACTACATCTGCTGATTACGTCTTGTATCGAGTCATAGTTTTAGTTTGTTAGATCTGGGCACGAAATACGAAAAATAGTGAAATTGTATAGGTTTTAGATAGTTGGATCGCTCATAGAGTCCAATTAAGGTTGGCCCGCTCGAACGGTTAGTGTGCTGGATCGCTCGAATAGCAACTATACTGGACCGCTCGAATGTAGTCTTTATGGACCGCTCGAGTGTCACATGTCTGGACCGCTTATTGGGCATGTCCAATAAGCGATCCCAGAACACTATAAATATCCTAAGAGCGATTTCATTTGTAACGGTTTGCTGAATCTCGTACCGAAGTGCTGCCGGATCGAGAACTGGTTGTAATCGCTGTCAAATCAATACAAAAAGAGTTTAAAGTGAATCGCAAGCTATTCCTACGTTGATTACTTGTTTTCCGCACCTGTAATTGACGAAAACGCCTCTGATCGACTCATTCGGGTCGCGATACGATCCTACAATTGGTATCAGAGCTTCAGGAGGAGGAGTTCTGCAGAGAATAGCTGAAAATCATCAAAATTTCTAGCTTCTACACCTTCTTTTTCAGATTCAAACACTTCCAACGGTCAGAATTAGCTCAAAATCTCAGGGATTGTGTGCAACTACACAGAGACAAACCCTTGAAAGTTTGGTGACAAAATTCGAAGAAAAAGTGGGTCAAAATGATGTCTGAAGTCTGTCCGCTTTTCTGAACATTTCTGGATCGCTTATTGGATCATAGATGAACCACTCGAACGGACATTGTTGTGAACCGCTCGAACGGACATTATTGTGAATCGCTCGTTCGGATCACTTTTACATACAAGTTTGGACCGCTTATTTGGACCCATCCGGTCCGCTCATCTGATTCTTTTGGGCCGTTCTTGTGACAGTTTGAACATTTAGTCCGCTTTTGTGTACAATTGTTATTCTTGTTCGCTTTTTAGGCTGATAAATTGAATTTTTCGAAAATCTGAAAATGGACGAAGAGTTTTATAATGCATTTGCTACTCCAAGTACCCCAATCACCGCTATTCAAACCACAATGTTAGAAAACGAAACAGGGACGATGCAAAAACCTCCCAAACTAATGAACATCGAAGAATATAAGGGTTGGGAAGGTCGATTTGAGAATTGGGTGCAAGCGAATTATCTTGATGCTTGGGAATGTGTCGAAACAAAATATGTTAGACCGATAAATGATGATGAAGAACCCATTCCGATCAAAGATCTTACTGCTGATGCTAGGAAAAAGTACAAAAACGAGAAAATGATGCTTAGTCTTCTTCAACAGGCAGTGAAGGAAGATATCATGGTTCTTTTACAGCATAATGGAACGTCGTACTCAATTTGGAAAGCATTACGTTCGAAGTTTAGAGGAAGTGAGGAGATGGTCAAGAGTAAAAAGTCACTTCTGAAGAAAGAATTCGATTTATTCCGAGGATTGAAGAATGAGAGTACGAGAGAGATTATTGAACGATATTGTAATCTGCTTGCAAATATGAAAAGATTGAGTATTGAAAAGAGTAATGAGGAGTTGATTGAAAAACTTGCTGATGCATTGCCATATGAGAGTTGGGGCACATACTTGATGATGCTTAGAAACAAGAAAGGATTTAGCAATCTGACGCTCAGTAAGTTCATCGAAAAGATCGAAGCTCAAGAAATGGAACAACGGAAAGTGATTAGAATGAAAGATTTCAATGGTGAACAAGACATCGGGTTATATTATAAAGCAGGGGTAAATGAGAAGTCATCAAATTTATCTCCCAAGATTGTGACCGGTATGAGTGCCAAAAGTTCATCTGAAAGTCCATCATCTGGATCAAGCAGCAAAACCAGCTTTACTTCATTTCCATCATTTGATCCAAACATCTCAGCAACTAAAAATGGGAAAAGATTACAGTGCAATATTGTATTGAATCTTGAGAATGATCAAGATTATTCTGAAGAAATTGCCAAAAACCAAATGTCTTTATTAGGAATGGTTTTGGAATCTTATACTTGTTTTATTGCAGGTCGTATCGGCAATCCAATGTTAACCAAAGAAGACTACGACCAGATAGATGCTGAAGAAATGGAGCTGATGGACATAAAGTGGTGTCTGGCTAGTGTTTTACGGAGAGCTGAGAAATTCAAACAAATCACGGGGAGAGATGATCTTCGTGATGCGAATGTTTCTACTTTAGGTTTTGACAAATCTAAAGTCATTTGTTTTCAGTGCAGGGAAAAAGGACACTTCAAGAGGGAGTGCACAAACCGAGAAGCAAGTGGAGCTCAAAATCCGTTTAACAACAACAACGATTACTATCGCAAAGCCATTTATCACCAAGTTGGTCAATCATCTCAACAACAAAAACATCAAGCTCAGACTGCACATGGAAGGGATGTGATTGAAGATACCGGAAAAAGAGCATGTGTAGTTAATCCAAATCAAAAACAGTCGTTTAACTGGGATAATTACATTCCAGATAATGGAAAAGCTTGTTTAATTGATCAAGATGATGAGAAGTTAGCAGAGGGTTTTAGCTGGGCAAATTTTACTTGGGATGATTATATTCCTGATCAAACCACAGCTTACACTGCATTTACAGCAAAGATTGTAGATGATAGTGATGATGATACAGAGTATTGGGCGAGAAAATACAGAGAAGATATGAAGTTGCTTGCTGAGAGTGACAGTGAAGATGAAAGAGCAAAGAAGAAAAAGAAAAAGATCAAGACGCCGGTGAGTAGTGATGATGAAGAAGTGCCTGTGATGAAAAGGCAAACTGTGAAAGAAGTGCCTAAGTTTAAAGTTAAAGAACAAGTTGATGCGAAAGAGGTTCCGGTGAAGTGTGAAAACTGTGAAGCTGTAAAAAAGCAGAACATCACTTTGATTTACAACTTGAACAGTTTGAAGGAGTCTTATGATGTGCTGAACAAGACAATGAATCGGTATAATCAAACGAGTGAAGAGCAAGCTGTTGCTATGAAGACACTTCAGGGAGCATTTATGACAAAACAAAAAGTTGTAAACAACTATATTGAAAAATGTGCTGCTTTAGAACAGAAGCTTGAGCTGCAACGAATTGAAACTGAAAGAGTAAATCGTTTATTAAAAAGTTACTCATGTACTTCCTATGTTATTGACAGGATTTATCCGACGGTTGAGAGCATGAAGGTATGGGAAGATGATGAGGTAACTGAAGAGAAAGAAGTTGGAAAAGGTGCTGATGAAAAGATTGCTGACAAGAAGAAGAATGACAAGAAAAAAGACACTGAAAAGACGCCATCTGGTAAGAAGAAAAGTGTCAGTTATAACAAATGTCCACCTCCGCTGGAAAATGGATATTTGCCTAGACATCCTAACGATGAAAGAGTCAAAAAGGCCACAAATCTACAGTGGGAGTCTGAGTCGTCAGTCAATCTTCCAGATAATATTGACGTTGTGTTTACATCATCTGACACTGATCAACAGTCTCAATTGATGAAGAAAGTCGTGGATCATGTGTTAGAGAGCGATGATATTGAAGAGTCAAAGTCTGGGTCAAGCACACAGTGTCAAACAGAAAAACAGGACAAATTAGTTTATGATAGAAAATTTCTATTGTCAAAATCTAATTTGGATGATGGATTGTTTAAAGTTGCTTATACTTTGAATGATTCTGACAACTTATATTCTGATGAAGAATTTCCAATAAGAGGTGTCAAAACTGATTTGATTAAAAAGGTTTTTATACTCACAGAAATTAATATTTCTGAAATAAAAGGCTTATGTCTTATTGATAAACCTAAACCTTACACCTCAAGAGTTCAACAGAGATTAAACAAGAAAAAGAATTACGGTTCTGGTTCTGGTTTCCAAAAGAAATCAAACCATAACGGTAATTTCAAAAAGAAAGGTCTTGGTTTTACTCCTACAGAAAAACAGAAAAATGAAAAATATGTTCGTGATTTTAAATCAAAAATGTCATTTGTTTCAGGTACATCAACCGATGAAGAAGAAAAGACAAGTTTCTGGAGGGAAACAAACAGTGAATTTCTGAAAAAGAAACAAGCTGAGTTGAAGAAGGTAGCTGAACAAAAGAAGGACTCGAGAACCTGTTTCAAGTGCAACAACGTTGGACATATCGCCAAAGATTGTTCTCAGGCGATACAATCAAAACAGAGAGTTTTTCGCAAAATCTCAGAAAAGGTGTTTGCGTTCGAATTCCCACTGGATAGAACTAAATTGTTTAAAAATTCTATTTTTGAAGAGGGTGAGAGTTCGAACAAGTTTTACAAAAAGAATGTAAAATCTGATAAACAAAAATGGGTTGTGAAGAAGGGTGGTGAAAGCTCTAGCGATGATTCTGATAGGTTGAAATCAGAGGAGCTATCTTCAGGCGATGAAACTGATTCCACAAAGTCAGTTGAGCCACAAGTTATTTCAAAATGTGAAGCTGATGTAAAAGTTGAAAAATCAGTTCCGATTGTGAATGATGAGGAGTTTCCATTACTTCGGGCTGAGAATTATAAAAAGAAAATTGGTAAAATTGAAATTTCTAACCAATTTTATCATGATGAACAGGAATTTGATGCTGAGAAGGTCTTTAACCCCAAGGTAAAACACATTTTTGGCAAGATGATTGATCGAAAAGTCAAAGGGGTTAAGGAATTTTATGAGAAGAAAACAGAGAAGGAAAAGGTTGAACCATCCCTGGTTTGTGACTGGGATGGTACATATTATGAACAGTAAGTCTCAAACGTCAACCATACAAACAGTAAAGAGGTTTGTTTGTGTATTTTTTACAATTGGTACAGAGGTTTCTGAACTGAAAATGGTAAATCAAGGACATTAAGTTGTACTTGTATTTTCCTACATTGGTAGATAGACAAGATGATGAACCACACCCCCGAACACTTGTTGTTAAACCTACAAATGGTAACCTACAATTGGTAAAATCAAACAAACTTATTTTCCGGAGAAACCATTTTTGATTAAAACAAACTTAAGTGTTTTGAAATCTAAATGGGAAAATAGTTTGTTGATAAGGGGAGTTCTGATTGTTTATGCCTAGTGAATGGCGAATTGAGGTGATTCGATATCAGTTGTCATGTTCTGTACAAATTTTCATTAGATGTATTTGAATTTTAGGGGGAGTAAGAATGTTTAGAAAATCCAAAAACATTAGAAAATTTGAAAAAGACAAAAACATGATAAAGCTGAAAAAAATGAGTTTTTGTTGCGAAAAAGAGGAAATGATAGTACATCAGTGGACTATCACGACACGCTAAAGAATTGGAAAGTCAAAATGTGATAAACGATCTTACTGCGGATGTGTCAGTAGATTTTCGCACATTTAGTAAATTGAAACGAGATATAAACCTAAATCAAACTTGCTTGATTCGTGGGTAACTATTCTTGAATATATGGGTAACCCCCGAAATCTTGTTTGAAAGGTCCCGTATTCTGAGATACTAGGTCTTTATACTCAGTGATATCTGGGGTATTATCCCGGGACTTCTGCTGTATGGAAGTACTGACCTAGTCCCCGGATAATACTTTTTGCAAAATGCTTGAAATATAGCATCGCCCTCAGCAAGCTGATGAAACAATAAAATTGATAGTCGCTGCTGTTGTAATCAAAAGATCCTCTAAAGGGGACCCACCAAAAGTCGAAGCCGTCATCTCTCTGCGTATACGGAAGTATCGACCTGAGCTCTCACGGCCCTCGCACGTAACCCCTTTACAGATATCATCTGTGGTATACTCACCTGTAAGACTGAATATTTGGGATCTAGATACAGGAGAATATTCAAGTGGAGTGATACACAATTAAGTTTAAGTCTCTAAAACATTAATATCGTATCTCGAATCAATTGAAGTCTGTGTGAAAATTTAAGTGGACAAACATACTGACAATCTAGGTAAATTGTTTAGAACTAAAAATGTTTAAAGATTAACGGTGTTGGTGATTTGTCTCATAAACTGATATGATCCTCTTGCACGAGCTCACAAAAATATTGTCTGTAAATAGTTTATTTTTGCATTTTATTTTCTTTCAGAAAAATTCAAAAAGATTTTTAATGTGTTTTAGCATAAAGTTTTGAAAAGTCAAAAAGATTTTCGACGACTGATATTGAAAAGCTGATTTTCAAAATTCGAAGTGCTAAACATGATGAAAATTTGGTTTGGGGTGTTTGTATTTGTTTTGATAAAGAAAAACGTCAAAATTCCAAATGGTTCATCAGTATCTGATTGATTGATTGGTTTGTAAAAAGTGATGATCTTATGCTTAAACTTTTATCATAAATCTTATGTTTGTGGTAGAGTTTTATGCAGGAAAAGTCAATATTTGAGGGGGAGCACATGTTGGACTTGATAAACTCAAAAGATGTCAAACTTCATAGTGAGGGAGTCTGTTGATGATAAAAGAGAAAGAGAAGAAGATAGAGAGAGAGAGAAGCCCAAAGACTGATCAAGACTGAAGATGTGAAGACACAGCATTGTTGTGACTCGATAGTCGACTCCATCAACATCTGAGGGGGAGTCTGTTGGTGCACTACATCTGCTGATTACGTCTTGTATCGAGTCATAGTTTTAGTTTGTTAGATCTGGGCACGAAATACGAAAAATAGTGAAATTGTATAGGTTTTAGATAGTTGGATCGCTCATAGAGTCCAATTAAGGTTGGCCCGCTCGAACGGTTAGTGTGCTGGATCGCTCGAATAGCAACTATACTGGACCGCTCGAATGTAGTCTTTATGGACCGCTCGAGTGTCACATGTCTGGACCGCTTATTGGGCATGTCCAATAAGCGATCCCAGAACACTATAAATATCCTAAGAGCGATTTCATTTGTAACGGTTTGCTGAATCTCGTACCGAAGTGCTGCCGGATCGAGAACTGGTTGTAATCGCTGTCAAATCAATACAAAAAGAGTTTAAAGTGAATCGCAAGCTATTCCTACGTTGATTACTTGTTTTCCGCACCTGTAATTGACGAAAACGCCTCTGATCGACTCATTCGGGTCGCGATACGATCCTACATTTTGTGTAATGATTAGTGAAAAGAGATTAAGGTTAAGTATTACTAGGATTTCACTAATTACTCTCTATATCCTCAAGTATTAACATTTACAATAGTACACCATCTCAAACAATTTCACAGTTTCACCACCAAGTTCATATATTTGACAAGTCTTTCATAATTAACACATAACCATGCTCAAATACAACATTACAATTTCCCGGCAAACTAATTGTGCAAATAATTAATTAAACAAACAATGAACATGCAATAAATGCGAAATAGGAATCTTGGAAACTCGAGTTGTCACAATTATGAGCCACCACAACATCTTGACAAGTGTACGGCTTGGATCGTGGCACGATATTCAAGAAACGATCCTAACGGCTTTACTTTTCCTATAAATACCCCCCCCTTTTGGTTAAAACCCACAAAAATCTGATCAAAAGCTCTAAGTTGGAACCTTTGTTTCATACCTGAGCCATTTTGATCTAGATTAGCATTCGGGGACCCTTCGTAAGTGTTCTTTCGTTCTTTTATTCGCTTTTCGAGTCCGAAAGTCACAGTTTTGTTCGACTTTCTGTGTGACCAGCCTATGGTCAACACGAAGTTCATGGAACTTCATAACGTGAGCGTGATCACGATGGTTATAGTCCGTAGTGACTATACCTACTGATTAACACGTTATCTAGGCTCAGTGATGAGTCGTAGTTTCGGCCAAAATGCGCATTCTTGCGTATTTTGTAACCAAACTACTCGTGAGCATCAAAGCCGTTTGTTTTGATGCCAAACCTGTTTTCTAAACTTAGTTAAGCATGTCCTAACATGCTTAGCTCGTCACTTTTAGTTTAGTGCTTATATAGGGTCGTAAGGTAAGCGATCTAAACCATCGCTTATACTTTCGAACCCGACCCATTTGGTCGATCATTAGGATCCGACCAAACACATTAGGTGACCATAGCTGTAACCTTCCGAGGTTATACCTTGTGGTCACGATGTTAGGCGTTCCAAACGCGTTCTACGCGAACGACGCGTTAAGATAGCATAAGCTACCTAAACGGGTCGTAATGGGTCGTAAGCACTTAGGTTAGGTTTCATTTTAGTATGTAGGCTTTGTTAAACCATATTACACGAGTTTCCATACTCGTTTGGTTTACGAACCCGCATACTATCCGATCCTTCCGATTTTGGTCCGGTATATTAATATAGCTACCTATTAGGTGCCGTTTGATATCCCGTGATCTCTAGCATTGTGTGATTATTACACAAGGAATTCAAAGCAATCTCAGGTGAGTACATTGAACCCCATCTTTTACTGTTTTCCAAACTGTTTTGGGGTGAAACGCATGTGCCTACTTGTTACTTTCATGCTTTCCATGTTTTCACATCATATACCTGCTATATTCGTTAGTACATTATAGTACACGATTTCATTACATCTCATGCTATGTATGCCCATTGTGTGCGTACTTAGTACATGGTTTTACATTACGTTTCATGCTATGTATGCCCATTGTGTGCGTACTTAGTACATTGCTTTACATTACGTTTCATGCTATGTATGCCCATTGTGTGCGCACTTAGTACATTGCTTTACGTTACGTTTCATGCTATGTATGCCCATTGTGTGCGTACTTAGTACATTGTTTCACATTACATTTCATGCTATTTATGCCCATTGTGTGCATACTTAGTACATCACTTTACAATACATTACATGCTCTCTATGCCCATTGTGTGCGTACTTAGTACATTGCTTTACATTACACGCTATGTATGCCCATTGTGTGCGTACTTAGTACATCGTTTTACATTGCATTTCTGTTGCATATGCTCATCCAGCATATGAACACATTATACTACATTTTGAACCGTTGTAACCATTTGACTATGTGAACCGTCTTAACCCTTCGATTATATGAACCGTTTGTAACCATTGAACCGTGTAAACCAGTTGTATCCGTTGACATGATTTACATTTGACAATTGACATTTGACTATACATAAACATTTCCACAATTGTTAAACATTTCATCTTGATGGTTTGGTTTGAGTAAGTGATTAAGTAACGAGGCGTGTGTAATATGATACAAGCATGGTGGATACGCCGCTGGTACTTCCTATATATAAGTGTTTGTATGGTATTACATATCGTAGAGTTATTTGAATCATTTCAATTTGAGACATATGACATTTTATACAAATAACACACTTTTCACGAGACATTGTTTTACAAACGACTTATCTTATACAAACTCATTTTACATGGTTATCCGTTTAACCATACAGTGTTCTCTTATTTATACATATCATCTGATCTTATCGTTTTTCAAATGATTTACAAGACAAAGCAAATTACAAGGTTCATGACTAAACATTTTCTCAAACATAAGTCATGAATTCCGTTTTCACAAAACCAATGTATCTCACAGGCATTTTTATGCTGACGTACCTATTTTCACATGTGTTTTCAGGAGATGATGCATAGGACTTATCAAGACATACTTAGGCGGACCTGTGCCTTAGTGACTTAAAACGAGACAAGAACTAGTTAAATTATGTTATGTACTCTTTGGTTCTTGTATAAAACAATGTAAACTTTCATGTATGATTAATAAAACGAAACTTCAATTGCCATGGATTTGAAACAATTGATTCTGTTACAAACACTCCCCGACGTTTCCGCCACGTTTTGTATGTTCTACGTGGTCAGGGTGTGACAGAAAAGTTGGTATCAGAGCTAATGGTTATAGGGAATTAGGTTATTAGTAATGCTTTGACCTAGTCTATAACCTTCCTAGGACCCTAACGCGAGTTTACTTGCGTTTAGTCATAAAACAATACCGTCACCTACCCTTAGGCGATGACCACAACAAGAACATAAATTTCAAAACCGCTTTGAAAACTAATCATCTGTTCTAGGATGATTGATTACTAGGTTTTGAACCCTCTGTTATAAGGTTTTGAACCCCTTTGAATTTTCAAAACTCTCGTCAAAGTTTTGGGTCCTAAATAGTGTGAACACATGCAAACTGGAAGAGTGAATGCCTGTACCCTGGGTTTTCTGTCTAAGGTTAGAGTGTTCGTACAAATCCACATAATCGGACCAGTCACTCTTACCTGGGAACTCTTGGGGTGAGTGTCCACTTATAGGCGAGCATGTCTTCGCGATACACTATGAGGATCTATTTGCTTTGATTTAGCCTTGGCGTTATTTGTTTGCTTCGTGGTTCAAACCAATGACCATCAACCATGATTATGGTCGGTAATTGTAACATCCTATTCTTACCCAATGCCATTTCATTTGTTTTCTTTCTTGTTTCTCTTTTAGAATGCCTCCTGATAGCGACTGCCGAACTGGCAGAGATCATTGCGCAGCAAATGGCTGCTCAATTCCCAAACCTCTTTGCTCTATGGAACCAAGCCAACAACCACAATAATGCCCCCTGCAACTTCAAGACGTTCAACTCAGCTAAGCCATCAAAGTTTTTTGGGTCTCAAGGAGCGACTGCACTTCTGCAATGGTTCGAGAGTTTAGAGAACACCTTCAGACATGTTTAGTGTCCAAACGAGCGAAAGGTAGAATTCGCATCTAGCGTCTTTGAGAAACGAGCTTTGACATGGTGGAATGGTGTGATGAGAGATAGGGGTGCCGATGTGGCACTGGCTCAAACATGGCAAGAGCTTCGAGCTCTGATGATGAAGGAATTCTGTCCTCGTCACGAGATCAGGGCCTTGGAAACGGAGTTCGACAATCTTAAGCAAGTTAGCGGTGAGCATCGAGACTACACGGATCGTTATGAAGAGTTAAGTTTGTTATGCCCGGATATGGTTACACCTTTGGATAAGGCAATCGAAAAGTACATTGATGGCCTCCCTGACTCAATACAAGACATTGTGACTGGTAGCAACCCTACTACAGTTAGACAGGCCATTGAGCTATCTGCAACCTTGACTGAATCAAAGATCAGGAAAGGTAAACTTTTCCGAAAAGGTGACAAGAAATCGGTCGGGGAATCGAACCCAATCGTGGAATCAAAGACCATGGATGAACAGAATGAATCCCCTAAGAAGTCAAATAAGCGGAAGGCTTCTCAGAACTTCGCCGTGGTCGCTCACAATGGTCAAGTCGTCCCTAACCAACCAGCTCAACCCCCTGCTAGAAAACCATACAATGGAACAGCACCCTTGTGCAACCAATGTAGCCTCCATCATCACGCCAATGTACAGTGCCGCAAATGCCAAACTTGTGGGCTTATAGGCCACACAGCAAGAGTCTGCCCAGCTGCAGCTACGCCAAACCAAGCTGGCAACAATCCTGCTCAAGGTCGTTTTCTACGAGGCTCTTGTTTCAACTGTGGCGAGATGGGTCATTTCCGAAGAAATTGCCCAATGCTTACTAATGCAAATCCAGCACAGGGATGTGCATCTGACTGACTAGAAGACAACATCGTTTAGAAATAATCACGTCTTATGTATTATTTTTTCTTTTGTTGTCAAGGTCCAAGAAACAGTTGTTATCGTTGTTTACAAATAAATCTTTTATTGCAATGTATTTCTGTGGTTGCATGTATAAACGACATATCCCTTACAATACCGACAATCAAGAAACCGTATTCCTTGAATAACAAACTACACCCAAAATTCTCCCATTCTATGATCTCTTGCGTCTTCCACGTAATTCCTAAGTACCCGTTTCTTCTAAGAAAAACGAAGTACAAGGCGCAAGTTACAATACATGACGAATACCTTAAGTACCACTATAAATCCTTAATAGGGTACCTAAGGATTTCCCGTAAGTCCTTAATTGTGTATGCCTTAATTCGAATGTGGTGATTCCTTGTAAACAAAAATCAAATTTTGGGAGATCTTCCTATCTTCTTAGATAGATCCCAGTGGGCATTGAGGCCCGTCGACAGGTTTCCATATCCATATTCAATCGATAACAAGTTAATAACAAATTATAATCAAGTTAAACAATTATGTGACTTTGTGCTTATGTGTTCCCTTATGTGTTGTTGTGTGATCTAAATTATGTTATCCAAATCCTCGTAGAATCCTACATCCTTGTACAAGAGATTCATCGTAGGATACCCAAAGGTACTACGTAAAAATCCACAATGGACTTCTACATTATAGTTAAGTCCCTTGGATTATAAAGTACTACTTCATAATTAGACCCCTTGAGTGGTCTAGTTAAACAGATTGATCCAAAAATCTGGCTAGGGATATCAAGTGATGATAGAGCTGAAAGGACTCCTTGGTGGCCTAACTAAGAAGATCCCCTGTCGATCTAATTAAAAGGACCCGATGGAAGTCTAGTCACCCTCATCACAAGTTTGATATCCTTTCCCAAAACATTACAAAACAAACTGTGCGGACTGTGCAAGGGATTACGTAATTATGGATGCATACATAATTATGGAATTTAGTGCGCAGAAATCACAGCAAGTTCTGTCATGTGTCTAGAGTTAACCCTATTCATTTCCAACTCTGATGAAGCAACCGTTGAAAATGACTCTGTTAGTTCATTTTCGTTTCTGACGATTTATCCGTTGGGGAAATGAATATCCGTTGTGTAATCCTTCATTTCCAACTCTAATGAAGCAACCGTTGAAATGACTCCGTTAGTTCATTTTCGTTTCTGACGATTTATCCGTTGGGGAAATGAATATCCGTTGTGTAATCCTTCATTTCTAACTCTGATGAAGCAAACGTTGAAAATGACTCCGTTAGTTCATTTTCGTTTCTGACGATTTATCCGTTGGGGAAATGAATATCCGTTGTGTAATCCTTCATTTCCAACTCTGATGAAGCAACCGTTGAAAATGACTCTGTTAGTTCATTTTCGTTTCTGACGATTTATCCGTTGGGGAAATGAATATCCGTTGTGTAATCCTTCATTTCCAACTCTGATGAAGCAACCGTTGAAAATAACTCCATTAGTGCATTTTCGTTTCTGAAGATTTATCCGTTGAGGAAATCAATATCCGTTGTGTAATCCTTCATTTCCAACTCTGATGAAGCACCCGTTGAAAATGACTCCGTTAGTTCATTTTCGTTTCTGACGATTTATCCGTTGGGGAAATGAATATCCGTTGTGTAATCCTTCATTTCCAACTCTGATGAAGCAACTTTGAAAATGACTCCGTTAGTTCATTTTCATTTTTGACGATATATCCGTTGGGGAAATGAATATCCGTTGTGTAATCCTTCATTTCCAACTCTGATGAAGCAACCGTTGAAAATAACTCCGTTAGTGCATTTTCGTTTCTGAAGATTTATCCGTTGAGGAAATCAATGTCCATTGTGTAATCCTTCATTTCCATTTCTGATGAAGCAACCATTGAAAATGACTCCGTCTGTTCATTTTTCGCTTCTGAAGATTTGTCCGTTGAGGAAATGAACATTCGTTTGCTTATTCCGTCATTTCCATTTCTAAAGAATACTCGTTGAGAAAATGACTCCGTCTGTTCATTTTCGTTTCTGAAGAATGACCGTCAAGGAAATGACTGGATATTGCCTTGCATATCGCTGGTGGGTATTTGGCAAAGTCACTAATAGACTCCTACGAATAAATTTCGGGACGAAATTTCCTAAAGTAGGGGAGACTGTGACACCTGTGTCACCGCGACCATCAAACAAATACCAAGCCAATGAAATATTGTATTTCATACTTGGGACCTTGTATAAGTATGTGTATCTTTTGCACATAACAATTCTTGTTCAATTTCAAACTTTATATCGCTTTCTGGAGAATTATACGCAAACTAGTGCGTAAACGTACTCAAGTTTAAATGCGAAAAATACTCCGGAACACCATCATATACTTAACATACCTTAAATAACCTTTACATAACTTAGAAATAAGTTTTGAAGGCTTTGGTATGGCGAAAACAAGTTAATTCGCTTACAGGGACTAAACTTGACAAACTGTGAAAGTATGCCAATTCGTACTAAAACAGACATTCGGAACATGTCCATAAGTTAAACATGCCATAAATATCCTCTCTATAGCTTAGAAATAGGCTTTAAGGTATTCGGTGTGCTAAAATAAACTTTTGGATCATTCAGGGACTAAAAGTGTCAAAAAGTGCATAAGTTTGCACTTTCGCGCATAACTTACGTTCTGAATACATCCAGACATCCAAAAATTTATGTAAGCATCCTTATATTATGCCTTAGTGTTTGGCATGAGAAAAATCCACTCGTCGTGTCATTTGGATCGTTTTTCGCGCTTATGCGCATTCCGTCGTAATTAACCGAACATCGCACTCGTACGGCCAAACGAACCAACACCCGACATATTTTCGAGCATGTTTCATGTCCACAATGTTTAGGCATCATTTTAGGGCCTTACAGTTGGCTTTACGGGCCTTAGAAGTGTCGGAAATGGCTTAAACATGCAACAGGGACCAAAACTGCCATTTCTGAAAGTATGTGCAGATCAGACATGCCTAGGCGGCCCGCCTGAGTTTTGTCTAATCCTGCTGCGGGCCGCATGGCCCCTTCAGTAACAGAAACTTTGTAGGATCGTTTGCTGACCCGAACGAGTCGTTCAGAGGTTATCTCTTGCGTTTCAGATGCGGAATAATAAGAAATACAAGTAGAAGTAGCTTGTTCTTCTTCCTAACTGCTTGTTTTACTGATTTCAAACGTTTTACAGCTCAATCGTCACACCGGCAGAGCTTCGGCGTGGAATTCAACTCTTCGTTATGTGGATCGCTCAAACAACAACTATATATAGGCGTTCTGGTCCGCTCATGTGACACATGTCCATAAGAGCGGACCAGGTCAGTCCAAATAAACGGACCAGCCTGATAAATAAGCGACCCATCAACCTCTATGACCATATAAGCGGACCAAGCACCTAAAACTTATACAGACTCCTGTTTTCTCGTATTTCGTGCCCTACGCTATACAATACGATATAAGACCTGATCCTAGACACCTAGACGTAATCAACAGATGTAGTGCACTAACAGACTCCCCCTCAGATGTTGATGAAGTCGACTATCGAGCACCGTCTCCATGTCTTCACATATTCAATCTTGATCAGTCTCTGGGCTTTCTCTTTCTCTCTATCTTCAGACTCCCCCTCTCGATTTACTGGCATTCTTTTGTTCTTCAGTAATATCTTCAGGATCGTTGTCTGCTCTTCACAGGCTTTCAGAATCAATCAACCTGGCTCTAACGAATGTCTTCAGGAATTGATTTTCAGGATCGAAACTTGACTCTCTTCCAACAGAGGTCTTCAGAATATCGACACCTGGTTACCTGCACAATCTCAACCCAGAAATAAATTTTCTAACTTTATCACATATCAAAGACTTATGTGTCAATGCACCAACAAAACTTCAACTTAATTGTTTATGATGAACCACTTAAAGAAGGTTAAATCAACGAAAACATTTAGATTTACACAAACACTCCCCCTCAAATTTTGCTCATCATGTTTAGCACTTGAAATAAAGAAAATCAGCTTTTCAATATCAGTTATCGAAAATCTTTTTGATTTTTTCAAAACTTTATGCTAAAACACACTAAAAATCTTTTTAGATTTTGAAATAAAGAAACTTGAAATGCAAAGAACAAAATATTTACAAACATATTTTTGTGAGTTCGTGCGAGAGGATCATATCAGTATATGAGACAAATCACAAACACCATTAAGCTTGATTTCATTTTAAGCTTTAAACAATTTACCTAGATTGTCAGTATGTTTGTCCTCTTAAATTCTCACACAGATTTCAATCGATTCGAGATACGGTATTAATGTTTTAGAGACTTAAACTTAATTGTGTATCACTCCACTTGAATATACTCCTGTATCCAGATTCCAAATATTCAGTCTTACAGGTGAGTATACCACAGATGATATCTGTAAAGTGGTTATGTGGCGAGGGCCGTGAGAGCTCAGGTCGATACTTCCGTATATGCAGAGAGATGACGGCTTCGACTTTTGGTGGGTCCCCTTTAGAGGATCTTTTTTACAACAGCAATGACTATCAATTTTATTGTTTAATCAGATTGCTGAGGGCGGCGCTTTTTCAAGCATTTGCAGAAAGTATTATCCGGGGACTAGGTCAGAACATCCATTCAGCAAAAGTCCCGGGATAATACCCCAGATATCACTGAGTATAAAGACCTAGTTTCTCAGAATATGGGACCTTTCAAACAAGATTTCGGGGGTTACCCATATATTCAAGAATAGTTACCCACGAATCAAGCAAGTTTGAATTAGGTTTATATCTCGTTTCAATTTACTAAATGTGCGAAAATCTACTGACATATCCGCAGTAAGATTGTTTATCACATTTAAACATTCCAATTCTTTAGCGTGCCGTGATAGTCCACTGATGTACTATCATTTCCCCTTTTTCGCAACAAAACTCATTTTTGAATTTTATCATGTTTTTGGCTTTTCAAATTTTCAAATGTTTTTGGATTTTCTGAAATTTTCTACTCCCCCTAAAATGCAAACACATTTCAAAGAAAATTTGAAAACATAGAAAACAATAGAAACTGTACAGAAACTTGACAACTGACATCGAATCACATCAAATCGCCATTCACTAGGCATAAACAATCTGAACTCCCCCTATCACAAATCATTTTCTCATTTAGATTTCAAAACACTTAAGTTTGTTTTAATCGAAATGACTTTTTCGGAAAATGAGTTTGTATTGATAGAAACCACTTGTAGGTTTATCAATTTTAAGTATGGGGATGTGGTGCATCATCTTGTCTATCTTTTACCCATATGTAGTAAATCAAGTACAACTTAATGTCCCTGATTTACCATTTGCAATCAAGCAATCTCTAAACCAATTGTAAAAATAACCACTTGTAAAAATACAATACCACTAGTAGAAATACCCAATACCACATGTAGGAATGTTACATCTACATCACCATTTTACCAATCAGGATGCCGATTCCTGCTTCGCACTTACCAACCTGGAAGCTCCGGCGTAGTCCTTCATCCTGTAAAATGCAAACACTATTTAAAACCTTTCAAACAAACTTTTCAAACACTAGAATGATGCCGATTCCTGACCCACGATATAAACTTGGGATCTCCGGCATAGTCCTAAGACTATCATGGAAAGCATACATCCATCCAAGTCTTCTCAGACTTGATGGATTTCAACTCCTGAGCAGTAGTGTTGTAAGTAGCCTTTTTCGTGGCGTAAAAATCTTTGACCCCCTTTGCTCTTCCACTCAACATTTTCCCAAATATCTTTTTAACATTTCCGTTGAATGTTTTCTCGACATCAAATTCATCTTTTTCTCTGTAAAACTGATTCGAAATCTCAGTTTTTCCTACTTTCTTTTTAACTTCTTCAAATTTTAGTGATGGAAACTCTTCATCATTCACTGAAAACTTCTTCTCAACCTGTGGCTCTTCTGGCTTTGTGGAACCAGATTCATCGCCGACATTCACTTCATCTTTTTTTGCAACCCACACCTGGTTGTCTTTTCCTTTCTTCTCATACTTGTTCTTTTGTGAACATTCACCAACCTCGAATTTTGAATTCTCAAAAATTCTAAGTTTTTCAGTCGGTGATTCAACATCAACAACTTTCTCTTTCATTTTCTGAGAAACTCCCTGTTTTGTTTTGGCATTCTGTGTACAGTTCCATGCAATGTGACCGACTTCATTGCATCTGTAACAGGTTCGAGTCTCTCTTTGATAACAAACATCAACTCCATTCTTCTTTTTCTCAGCAAGAAACTCCTGGTTTGACTGTCTCCAGAACGGTTTCTTCTGTTCCTCCTCAGCGCTTCCACCTGTCACAAATTCAGATTTTGTTTTAGAATTTTTCATATTTTTATAATTTTCTGGTGGAACAAAACCAAGACCTTTCTTTTTGTAGCTACAATTTTGGTTAGGTTTCTTTTGAAAACCAAAACCAGGATTGTTGCCCTTTTTCTTGTTTAGACGTTGTTGAACTCTTGAAGTGTATTTTTTAGGTTTTTCAGTAAGATTCAAATCTTTTATTTCAGAAATAGTAATTTCTGTCATTTTGAAAACCTTTTTGATCATGTCAAAGCGAACACTTCTTATTGGAAACTCTTTATTGTAATATAATTTGTCCGAACCATTCAAAGTATACACAACTTCGAATGTTTCATCATTCAAATCTGCCTTTGACAATAAAAATTCTTTACTATAAGACCGTTTAATCGACGAATTTTGGTTGTTGACTGACGACTTTGACTTTCCAGACCCAGATTTCGACTCAGACTCCTCATCAGTATCCAACACCTGATCGACCACCTTTTTGATTAGTACAGACTCATGATCAGTATCGGACGAGGTATACGTGACATCTATGTTATCTGGTAAAACGTCAGTTGTGTCGGTTTTAAGCTTTATATTGACTGCTTTTTCCAATTGCTCCTCATTTGGTCTCCTAGGTGAATAACCATCCCAAATCGGAGGCGGACATTTGTTGTAACTAACAGTCGATTTCTTACCACAGTCTTTCTTCTCTTTCAGCTTCTCATCTTTGAAAGCTTCCATACCTGCAACAGTTGGGTAAATACGGTCAATGAGATAATCAGAAGTAGTATAGCTTAACAATAACCGCCTAATTCTCTCATTTTCAATTTTTTCCGTTTCCAACTCTTGCTTCCAGTTGGCACTCTCTTCAATGTAGAAATTTATAGCTTTTTGCTTTGACATTAAAGTTGCATTCATCATTGTCAGCACCTGTTCTCTTTCTGAGTTTGTTGTTTGGAGACCAGTCACTGTTTTGTTCAACACGTCGTACGATTCCTTCACATAATTGAGGTTGAACAGTAACTGCTCCTTCTTTTTCTCGTACTCAGCTATGATGTCATCTTTTGCTGCACACTCTTTGCAGGCCTCCAAGCACTTTTCACACGGCTTGACAACTTCAACAATCTTCTCAACTTCGATTGTTTTAATAACTTCTACCACTTTTTCTACTTCAATCACCTTTTCTACTTCTTTCACAACCTCAGTAATTTTCTCAGCAACATATTCAACGTTTAGAATATCACCTTCAGATTCAGCTTGTTGTTCTCTAGCAGCTCTTTTTTCTTTTAGTTTCTCCATCCGTTCTGCAAAATAGAAATGAAAACTTTCAGGAGAAAGATGAGATTTAGCAATATTTATATGTTTTTCTTCCTCATCATCACTGCTGCTGTGATCAGGTGATTGATCAAATTGAACGGATTTTTCAGAATCAGCATCTGAAACACCAGAATCAGAAGGTGTTTTATCAAATACAACAGTCTTTTCTGAAACAATCTCATTCTGTACACTCTCATCAGAACTAACAACATTATCAACACTTTCATCTGAATCTGCTGAAATTTCTCCAGATCTTTCAAAAATTTCATCATTAACACTATCTGAATTTTCATCAGATGTAACAGACTTTTCATCCTCACTAGACACATTCACTCCAATCGATTTCATCCAAGTAGTAAACAGATCTGGCTCTCGGACAATTTTGGCAATGAACGCTTTAAATTCTCCCTTTTCATCCACAAACATATCCCAACTGAAACCTTCTGGTAGTTTCTCATCATCTTGATCAATAATGCGTGCTGCTGTGGCTTCAGATGATATATAATCATTCCAGCTAAAATCCACAACACATGCTCTTTTGGAATCTTCAATCTTTCTCCCGTGAGCTGTCTGTGGTTCTTGGGATTGACCAACTTGCTGATATATGGCTTTGCGGTAGTAATCATCTTTCCCGAATGGATTCTGTGCTCCGCTAGCTTCTCTTCCCTTGCATTCCCGCTTGAAATGGCCTTTCTCCCTGCATCGAAAACAAGTAACTTTAGATTTATCAAAACCTAAAGTAGATACATGAGCATCTAGAAAGTCATTTCTCCCAGTAATGGTTTTGAATTTCTCAGCTCGTCGAAGAACACTAGCAAGACACCATTTGATATCCATGAGTTCCATTTCTTTGGCGTCTATTTGATCGTAATCCTCTTTGGTGAGCATAGGATTTCCGATCCGACCAGCAACCAGACCTTCATAAGATAACAGAACAGAACCCAGAAGTGCCATATGGTCTTTTGCAGTGTCTTCAGAGAAGCTTTGACCTTCTGGAAGGTTGAGAGCTATGTTGCATTGAATCACGTATCCGTTTCCAGTTTTTGTACTCTGAGACTGAAAGCTTGTGTTAGTCTCTTTCGGATTCACACTCGGAAACGATGAAAACCCGCTGCTAATCTTGTTTGAACCCTGATCAGCTTTTTCTGATGAATCTCCAGCACTGAAAGCAGTTTGAATCTTTGGGCTTCTTTCAGCTTCAGAAACTGGAATACTACCTTTATAGTACATTTTAACATCCTGTTGACCACTCGGGTTATTCATCCAGGCTATCTTCTGTTGTTCCAGATACTGTCCCTCTAACTTCTCAATAAACTGTCCGATTGTCAATCTGTCATAAACACCCGTGTTTTTCAGTATCATCAAATACCTTCCCCACTCTTTCTGAGGTAACGCATCAGCCAACTTATCAACATATTCTTCACGAGCTTTATCGACACCCAACATTGACAATGATCGCACCAAATGACAGTATCTCTCGATCAACTTCTTAGTGTCCTCTCCCGGCAAACTACAGAACAAGTCAAATTCTTTCTTAAGCAATGCCTTCTTGCTTTTGATCATACTTTCACTACCCTCGAATTTGACTTTAAGAGCATCCCAAATTGATTTTGCAGTTTTGTCGTGTTGTAGCAAAATGAATATATCTTCTTTAATCGCCTGTTGTAACAAACTGATCATCATTTTCTCTGCTCTGTACATTGCACGTTCTTGATCTGAGAATTCGGCTATTTGTTTGATAACATTCATCTCTGTTCTTGGTAGCACATACTTTGTCAAGATACATTCCCACGATCTAAGATGATTCGCTTGAACCCAGTTTTCAAATCGATCTTTCCACCCGTAGTATTCTTCAATACTCATCAATTTCGGGGGCTTTTGAGTAGTTCCCGTCTCGTTTTCTAAATTCATTGCTTGAGCAATTGCGGCTGGAGTAGTCGATGTAGCAAAAGCGTTGTAAAACTCGGAATCCATACTGACTTATAAGCGGACAAACAAGTGACAGAAAAACGATCCAACAGTGAACAAATAAGCGAACCAGATGTTCACTAGGGCAAACAGTACTTTGAAGCGAACCTAAAACCAACTGATCAAATGAGCGAACCGGAATTATCTTTTGGAGCGGTCCAGCAATAATGTCCTTTCGAGCGGACCAGACAAAAAACCAAATGAGCGAACCAACTAATTCTTCTTTGGAGCGGTCCAAACTTTATGTTCGTTCGAGCGGTCCAAGATTGTTCGAATGAGCGATCCAAGATTGTTCGAATGAGCGATCCAAGTTACTAATTTGGAGCGAACCAGAACCAAATTTGTACGAATGAGCGGTCCAAAACGTGATCTAAGAGCGGTTCATGATGACGTCACTTCGAGCGATCCACATATCGAACATGTTTTGACCTGTTTTTAAGCTGTATTTTGGCCTGAATCTTTCAAGGGTTTGTCTTTGTATGATAATGAACAATTGGTGAACTTTTGAACGAAATTTGACCATGAAATCTCCCGGAAATGAGAAAAGAAGGTGTAGAAGTGAGAAGAAATGCTGAAAAACAACTACAATCTGTAGAAAACCAATTATCTTTTGGAGCGGTCCAGCAATAATGTCCTTTCGAGCGGACCAAACAAAAAACCAAATGAGCGAACCAACTAATTCTTCTTTAGAGCGGTCCAAACTTTATGTTCGTTCGAGCGGACCAAAGGTTGTTCGTTCGAGCGGTCCAAGATTGTTCGAATGAGCGATCCAAGATTGTTCGAATGAGCGATCCAAGTTACTAATTTGGAGCGAACCAGAACCAAATTTGTACGAATGAGCGGTCCAAAACGTGATCTAAGAGCGGTTCATGATGACGTCACTTCGAGCGATCCACATATCGAACATGTTTTGACCTGTTTTTAAGCTGCATTTTGGCCTGAATCTTTCAAGGGTTTGTCTTTGTATGATAATGAACAATTGGTGAACTTTTGAACGAAATTTGACCGTGAAATCTCCCGGAAATGAGAAAAGAAGGTGTAGAAGTGAGAAGAAACGCTGAAAAACAGCTACAATCTGTAGAAAACCTCCTCCCTAGCTCTGATACCACTTGTAGGATCGTTTGCTGACCCGAACGAGTCGTTCAGAGGTTATCTCTTGCGTTTCAGATGCGGAATAATAAGAAATACAAGTAGAAGTAGCTTGTTCTTCTTCCTAACTGCTTGTTTTACTGATTTCAAACGTTTTACAGCTCAATCGTCACACCGGCAGAGCTTCAGCGTGGAATTCAACTCTTCGTTATGTGGATCGCTCAAACAACAACTATATATAGGCGTTCTGGTCCGCTCATGTGACACATGTCCATAAGAGCGAACCAGGTCAGTCCAAATAAACGGACCAGCCTGACAAATAAGCGACCCATCAACCTCTATGACCATATAAGCAGACCAAGCACCTAAAACTTATACAGACTCCTGTTTTCTCGTATTTCGTGCCCTATGCTATACAATACGATATAAGACCTGATCCTAGACACCTAGACGTAATCAACAGATGTAGTGCACTAACAAACTTTGTTTTCTTGCTAAGCTTGTGTGACAACTCGAATTTCCAAGATTCCTATTTCGCATTTATTGCACGTTCATTTATTGTTTAGTTGTTTATTTGCACAATTAGTTGCTATGGACTTGTATACACTTTGATGCAATGAATGGTATTGTGTGTTTGGGCATGATTGTTTGTTAAATATTGAAAGACTTGACAAATATATAAACGTGGTGGTGAAACTGTGAAATTGTTGTGAGATGGTGTTCTTGTGTAAAATATAATACTTAGGGTAGTATAGAGTAATTAGTGAAACCTAAATTATACTTAACCCTAAACCTTTGTTCACTAATCATACTCACAAAAATCCAAGCACGTACTTTTCTCTGGCAATCATCATCACCACCATCATTGGCACAAGACATTCATCACTTTTGATTCCCCTCTTTCTCTAAAATCATTCAAGGTAATTGCTTATTGATTATTGTAATACTTATAAACCCTAATTGATTGTTTGATTGTACCAATTCTTGATTCTTGTGAATTCTTGAAAACCCTAGTTTTCATATGATACTTCTGTGGTTTATGATTGAGTTCTGATGATTTAGAAATGATTTAGTTAGTGTATAACCAATTGCCTGATGATAAGATACAAGTCAGGATGGCATGATTGGATTGGTAATTGATTTGCTGCTAGACAGAATGCAATGTAACTAGGGTTTCTTAGTTGTGATGATATGAAAACGTAAGTGTTACGATGCAAAGAATGAATGATTGAAATGTTTGTCAGAGTTTTATTGAATGTGTTTTGTCTGAGTTTTATAACAAGATAGCTTGTCCGAATTTTAAATGGGGTAAAGGATGTCCGAGTTTTGATATAGCAAATCATATCCGACTTTTAACCCTAGAAAGGGTCCGACTTTGTGACAACTCCTTGGTCCGAGCTTTGCTTTAGCTAAGTGTTAGTCCGAGCTTTTATAATATCAAAGTATAGTCCGAATTTTTATATATATACATAAGGGGTCCGAGTTTATCCCCCTCACCTTTGTCCGACCCTTGAAACCTAATAAGGATCCGAGTTTCTTAAGCTTGTGTGGTCCGAGTTTAATGCCCCAACCCCTAGGTCCGACTTTTGGTTGTTAAAACACCTTGTCCGACTTTTGACAAGGGAACAATGTGTCCGAGTTTTCATTGCCCTTGTGATATCCGAATTTTTAAGTGCATCCATGTTCTGTCCGAGTTTAAAGGGGTGGCCTCCCTTGTCCGACTTTCACTTTATAAGGAGCTTGTCCAACCTGTTTCAATGATACAAGGAGATGATGTCCGAATTCATGTATATGATACATATGGGTCCCGATTTGTTAAGTTAAGAATGTTAACTCTAATAGTGATTAGCCTTGTTAATTTGTTGTTCAGTTAAATCATTTACTTCAGTTAATTTCGTTAGCCTGCTAAAACTGTTAAACATTTAACTGTTAGTTATCAACTCCGTTAGTTGTTAGTTTAGTAAACATGTTAACTCTGTTAGACATGAAACATTGTTAGGGTGTGAATCATGTTAAGTGTGTTAACTTGGTGAAATATGTTAACTGCCTGTTAATCCTGTCGAGCATGAATTGTACGGTTAAACTTACCAAGACTGTTGATGAGTAACTGAGTTAAAACCAACTGAGAAAGCCTTGAATGTAAAGATTTAGCTGCATGAAATGTGATTGGCTGCTTATGTGACACATGATGTTACCTGCGTATCATTTCGAACATGAACTGATTTATTACACGTGCACACAATAGGACTTGACTGATTACTTGTGAGTGCACAACCTAGCATACCGAGCAAACCAAGGTGAGTTCACACAGCCAAGGCATGGGGTTCCCAGGGTGGGAATGGGATTGATTTATTTATTTGTACTTCTCTAGATAATGGAACATGGTGATATGATCCTCGAGTGAGGAAGGTGATTGGTTAAGATACTGCTAGACTAGTGATGCTTATAGAACTGATCTTCGCACACACGCCAGGATTGGCTGCGATAATATGACTGATCTTCGCACACATGCCAGGGTTGGCTGCGATAATATGACTAATCTTCGCACACATGCCTAGGAAGGCTGCGAACTATACACTAAAACTTCGCACAGGTGCCGGGTGGCCGCGATACAAACATACCTAGTCTAGAATACTTGAGAACTTTCCCTAATCTTCGCATACATGCCTAGGTGGGCTGCGATACGAACTATTACGATACATGACTTAATGAACGAATACAAGGCTTATTACACTATTACAATTACTGAGCTATAAACTGTGAACTTGCTCAACTAGTTGTTGATCCTCTGTTACATGCCTTGCAGGTCGTTAAATACATGGAGCTTGCACAGGGAGGAGTAGGTCGTTGTGGAGCATGGATCGTGGATGCCATGTTAAAACATTTAAACATTTGAACTATGATATACACTGAGTTTTCATACTTATGCTTTCGCTACACTTGATACTATAATTATGTTTTGAACACCTATCGTATTGAATAATTGGTTTGCATTTATTTTACTTGATATTAATTACATGTTCAATATGATTGGTGGCTTGATCCTGGTCAGTCACGCTCCCAAGCGGTGGTATTCCGCAGGTGGATTTTGGGGGTGTGACAGATTGGTATCAGAGCCATTGGTTATAGAGAACTTGGTTTTAATATGGGAAAACGTTTTTATTAAAACTAGACTATAACCAGAACAGTGCTCTCAACGATCCACAACGACGCTTCGCTCCACGTGCAAGACTCAACATCCTAGGTAATAAGGTTTATATTTATTGCCTACTTGCTAGAAATACATAGAACTTTGCTCGTAGTATGCTTAGATTACCCTGCTCATTACTTGTTATTCCTTGAGAACACCTATGTGCTTACACTCTTCTGTCATCGCACTATTCGCGAACCATTCTCACTTACACTACTTTTACTATGAAGAACAATGGCTGGACGCATTAACATGACACAAGCCCAGTTGACGGCTTTCGTTAAAGAACAAGTTGCTGCGGCACTTGCAGCTGCTCAAGCAGGTAGTATACCCTGCAGTTTAGACACACACTAGGATCTTTAGATTCTACATTAACTCTTGTGTTTAACCCTGTCCTATTCGTACACAATAGGTCAACACGTTCAGCAGCCCGTCTGCACTTTCAAGAACTTCATGGACTGTCGTCCAGGCACATTCAGTGGCACCGAGGGGGCAGTGGGACTCCTCCATTGGTTTGAGAAGCTAGAATCTGTGTTCGAAATGTGTGAATGCCCTGAGGCTCGCAGGGTCAAGTACGCCACTGGTACTTTGGAGGGAATCGCGTTAACTTGGTGGAACGCGCAAGTACAGATCTTAGGGTTGGCAACTGCTAACGCCACCCCTTGGAATGACTTCAAGGAACTGATTAAACGTGAATACTGCACTCGAGAAGACATCCACAAGTTGGAAGATGAATTCTATCATTTGAAAATGACTGGGTCAGAGATTGAAGCTTACACTAAACGGTCGAACGAGCTGGCTGTGTTGTGTCCAACTATGGTGGACCCTCCAATCAAGCGCATTGAGTTGTATCTCAAGGGGTTAGCGCCAGAAATCCAGAGCCATGTGACATCGGCTAATCTTGATAATATCCAGGCTATTCAGCGCCTTGCTCATCGTATTACGGATCAGGCAGTGGAACAGAACAAGCTGCCAAAACGCATCAGGGCTACCACTACTGTTGTTACTACATATGCTACTCCCAATGACAACAAGAGAAAATGGGAGGGGGATTCCAGCAGGGGATCAGTTTCTGTTCAGTCTCAAGCACAGCAACGTAAGACAAACGACTACCAGAATCCGAGTCAGCAGACATCAGGCAGTCAGGGGCAGGGTGGATATCGGGGAATTCACCCACTGTGTAATAAGTGCAACAGACACCACAGCGGGCGGTGTCGTAAAGAACGATGTCAGAGATGTCTCAAGTTAGGGCATGAAGCTAAAGACTGCAGGAGTTCGCGACCTGCAAATCAGAATCAGCAACACCCACCACCAGCTCCACAGAACCAGCATCAGCAGCAGCATCAGCGGGGTAACATGGGATGTTTTCAGTGTGGGGCTGAAGGTCATTTCAAGCGTGATTGTCCCCAGTTGAATCAGAATCGCAATAACAATAACAACAACAACCAGGGCAATGGGAACAACAACAACGGTGGGAACAACAACGGCAAGAAGCAAGGGGTCGTGCTTTTGTGTTGGGGCAGGGTGATGCCAGAAATGATCCCAACGTCGTTATGGGTAAGTTTCTTCTCGACGATATTTATGTTACTGTTTTGTTTGATTCGGGTGCGGATACGAGTTATATGTCTTTGAAAATGAGTAAATTGTTAAAACGTACACCAACACCCCTAAACACCAAACATGTCGTAGAGCTAGCAAACGGTAAAAGTGTAGAGGCCACACAGATAGTTATGTGTTGTAGCATTGTCTTAGCTGGTCAGACTTTCTCCATCGACCTCATTCCTATAGTTCTAGGTAGTTTCGACATCGTCATCGGCATGGATTGGTTATCCAAGCAGCAAGCAGAAATCTTATGTAAGGAGAAGATCATTCGTATTCCTCGTTCGGGTAAAGAACCTCTCGAAGTTCAAGGCGACAAGAGTGGTGCTATGGTTGGCATCATCTCTTTCTTGAAGGCTCAGAAATGTTTACGAAAGGGTCATACGGCTATCTTGGCACTTGTTACTGATGCATCGACAAAGGAGAAAAGAATAGAGGATATTCTAGTTGTACGCGAATTTCCTCAAGTGTTTCCTGAAGATTTACCAGGTCTACCGCCTCATCGTCAAGTCGAATTCCAAGTCGAGCTAGCTCCAGGAGCAGCACCTATAGCTCGAGCACCGTATCGTTTAGCTCCAACTGAACTGGAAGAACTTTCGAAGCAACTACAAGAGCTCTTGGATAAGGGCTTCATTCGTCCAAGCTCTTCACCTTGGGGAGCTCCAGTATTATTCGTGAAGAAGAAGGATGGCACTTTCAGGATGTGCATCGATTACCGCGAACTGAACAATGTCACAGTGAAGAACCGCTATCCTCTTCCACGCATTGACGACTTATTCGACCAGTTGCAAGGGTCGAGTTACTATTCCAAGATTGATCTAAGGTCAGGGTATCATCAGCTGAGAGTTCGGGATGAGGACGTCTCCAAGACAGCATTCAGAACTCGCTACGGTCACTACGAGTTTCTAGTCATGCCTTTTGGGCTGACGAACGCGCCTGCAGTTTTCATGGATCTTATGAACAGGGTGTGCAAACCCTATCTAGACAAGTTCGTCATCGTTTTCATCGACGACATTCTGATCTACTCCAAGAGTCAGGAGGAACACGAGCAGCACTTACGTCTTATCTTGGAACTTCTTCGAAAGGAACAAGTGTACGCCAAGTTTTCAAAATGCGACTTCTGGCTTCGTGAAGTCCACTTCTTAGGCCATGTGGTGAACAGGGATGGGATTCATGTCGATCCATCCAAAGTAGATTCGATCAGGAACTGGCCTGCACCGCGTACACCAACGGAAATACGCCAATTCTTGGGTTTGGCGGGGTATTACAGACGATTCATCAAAGACTTTTCCAAGATCGCACAGCCGCTTACGCTACTGACACAGAAAGGTGTCACCTACCGCTGGGGAGACTCCCAGGAAACCGCTTTTCAGTACCTGAAGGATAGACTATGCAGCGCACCTATTCTCTCATTGCCAGAGGGCACGGATGATTTTGTGGTTTATTGTGACGCATCGATACAGGGGCTTGGTTGTGTATTGATGCAGCGGGATAAAGTTATTGCCTACGCTTCTCGTCAACTCAAAGTTCATGAACGGAACTACACGACGCACGATTTAGAGCTGGGAGCTGTTGTTTTCGCGCTCAAGATATGGCGACACTACCTGTACGGTACCAAGTGCACTATTTACACCGATCACAGGAGTCTCGAGCATATCTTCAAGCAGAAGGAATTGAATATGCGTCAACGACGATGGGTCGAGCTACTTAATGATTATGAATGCGCCATCAAGTACCATCCAGGCAAGGCCAATGTCGTGGCTGACGCTCTCAGTCGGAAAGACACTCTACCTAGGCGTGTACGAGCCTTGCAGCTCACTATTCAGTCCAGTCTTCCTGCTCAGATACGAACGGCTCCGATAGAAGCATTGAAACCAGAAAACGTAAAGGCTGAAGCCTTACGTGGCTCAAGGCAACGAATGGAACAAAAGGAAGACGGTGCCTACTGTGTAACGGGGCGTATTTGGGTCCCACTTTTTGGCGGTTTACGCGAGCTGGTAATGGACGAAGCTCACAAGTCACACTACTCGGTACATCCAGGGTCGGATAAAATGTACCACGACATCAGAACTACATACTGGTGGCCTAGCATGAAGGCCCACATAGCAACTTACGTCGGGAAATGTTTGACGTGTGCAAAAGTCAAACTGGAGTATCAGAAACCAGCGGGCCTACTTCAGCAGCCCAAGATACCGCAATGGAAATGGGAAGAAATTTCCATGGATTTTGTTACAGGCCTACCCAGATCCCAGCGTGGGAACGATACTATATGGGTGATCGTGGATCGACTCACCAAGTCTGCACACTTCCTGGCTATTAAGGAAACGGATAAGTTCTCCACTCTCGCAGACGTTTATCTTAAAGAAGTTGTTTCGAGGCACGGGGTGCCCACCTCCATCATTTCGGATCGGGATGCACGATTCACGTCAGAGCTATGGCAAGCGATGCACAAATCTTTTGGCTCACGATTAGACATGAGCACAGCCTATCATCCTCAGACAGATGGGCAGTCTGAGCGAACGATCTAGACTCTTGAAGACATGCTTCGGGCATGTGTTATTGATTTCGGCAACGGCTGGGAAAAGCACCTCCCTTTGGTGGAGTTCTCATACAATAACAGCTACCACACCAGCATACAAGCCGCCCCATTCGAGGCATTGTACGGGCGTAAATGCCGGTCACCTCTCTGTTGGGCAGAGGTGGGGGATAGTTAGATCACGGGTCCAGAGATTGTAGTAGACGCCACGGAAAAGATTGCACAGATACGACAACGCATGGCGGCAGCACGCGACCGTCAGAAAGCCTACGCAGACAAGCGTAGGAAGCCTTTGGAATTTCAGGTCGGGGACCGGGTTTTACTTAAAGTTTCACCCTGGAAGGGTGTGGTTCGTTTTGGCAAACGGGGCAAACTAAATCCGCGGTATGTCGGACCATTCGAGATCATTGAGAAAATAGGCAAAGTGGCCTACAAGCTAAACCTACCAGCTGAACTCGGTGCAGTTCACAATGTATTTCACGTGTCGAATCTGAAGAAGTGCCTGTCAGATGAGACTCTCATAATTCCTTTTAAGGAACTCACTATCGACGAGCGGTTGCAGTTCGTCGAGGAGCCAGTTGAAATCACGGACCGGGATGTTAAGGTCCTCAAAAACAAGAGAATCCCTCTTGTTCGAGTTCGTTGGAACTCCAAACGTGGCCCAGAGTACACCTGGGAACGCGAAGACCAGATGACAGAAAAGTACCCCCAGTTATTCGGAACCAATGCAACCACTACTGAGACTGAAGCTACTACTGCGGAATTTCGGGACGAAATTCCAAATCAATGGGGGGATGATGTGACACCCCAGGAAAACCAGTGAACAATACAGCTTACCTAGCTTCCTCAGTAACCGCATGCTAAATTTCGGGACGAAATTTCTTTTAAGTTGGGGATAATGTGACAACTCGAATTTCCAAGATTCCTATTTCGCATTTATTGCACGTTCATTTATTGTTTAGTTGTTTATTTGCACAATTAGTTGCTATGGACTTGTATACACTTTGATGAAATGAATGGTATTGTGTGTTTGGGCATGATTGTTTGTTAAATATTGAAAGACTTGACAAATATATAAACGTGGTGGTGAAACTGTGAAATTGTTGTGAGATGGTGTTCTTGTGTAAAATATAATACTTAGGGTAGTATAGAGTAATTAGTGAAACCTAAATTATACTTAACCCTAATCCTTTGTTCACTAATCATACTCACAAAAATCCAAGCACGTACTTTTCTCTGGCAATCATCATCACCACCATCATTGGCACAAGACATTCATCACTTTTGATTCCCCTCTTTCTCTAGAATCATTCAAGGTAATTGCTTATTGATTATTGTAATACTTGTAAACCCTAATTGATTGTTTGATTGTACCAATTCTTGATTCTTGTGAATTCTTGAAAACCCTAGCTTTCATATGATACTTCTGTGGTTTATGATTGAGTTCTGATGATTTAGAAATGATTTAGTTAGTGTATAACCAATTGCCTGATGATAAGATACAAGTCAGGATGGCATGATTGGATTGGTAATTGATTTGCTGCTAGACAGAATGCAATGTAACTAGGGTTTCTTAGTTGTGATGATATGAAAACGTAAGTGTTACGATGCAAAGAATGAATGATTGAAATGTTTGTCAGAGTTTTATTGAATGTGTTTTGTCTGAGTTTTATAACAAGATAGCTTGTCCGAATTTTAAATGGGGTAAAGGATGTCCGAGTTTTGATATAGCAAATCATATCCGACTTTTAACCCTAGAAAGGGTCCGACTTTGTGACAACTCCTTGGTCCGAGCTTTGCTTTAGCTAAGTGTTAGTCCGAGCTTTTATAATATCAAAGTATAGTCCGAATTTTTATATATATACACAAGGGGTCCGAGTTTATCCCCTCACCTTTGTCCGACCCTTGAAACCTAATAAGGATCCGAGTTTCTTAAGCTTGTGTGGTCCGAGTTTAATGCCCCAACCCCTAGGTCCGACTTTTGGTTGTTAAAACACCTTGTCCGACTTTTGACAAGGGAACAATGTGTCCGAGTTTTCATTGCCCTTGTGATATCCGAATTTTTAAGTGCATCCATGTTCTGTCCGAGTTTAAAGGGGTGGCCTCCCTTGTCCGACTTTCACTTTATAAGGAGCTTGTCCAACCTGTTTGAATGATACAAGGAGATGATGTCCGAATTCATGTATATGATACATATGGGTCCCGATTTGTTAAGTTAAGAATGTTAACTCTAATAGTGATTACCCTTGTTAATTTGTTGTTCAGTTAAATCATTTACTTCAGTTAATTTCGTTAGCCTGCTAAAACTGTTAAACATTTAACTGTTAGTTATCAACTCCGTTAGTTGTTAGTTTAGTAAACATGTTAACTCTGTTAGACATGAAACATTGTTAGGGTGTGAATCCTGTTAAGTGTGTTAACTTGGTGAAATATGTTAACTGCCTGTTAATCCTGTCGAGCATGAATTGTACGGTTAAACTTACCAAGACTGTTGATGAGTAACTGAGTTAAAACCAACTGAGAAAGCCTTGAATGTAAAGATTTAGCTGCATGAAATGTGATTGGCTGCTTATGTGACACATGATGTTACCTGCGTATCATTTCGAACATGAACTGATTTATTACACGTGCACACAATAGACTTGACTGATTACTTGTGAGTGCACAACCTAGCATACCGAGCAAACCAAGGTGAGTTCACACAGCCAAGGCATGGGGTTCCCAGGGTGGGAATGGGATTGATTTATTTATTTGTACTTCTCTAGATAATGGAACGTGGTGATATGATCCTCGAGTGAGGAAGGTGATTGGTTAAGATACTGCTAGACTAGTGATGTTTATAGAACTGATCTTCGCACACACGCCAGGGTTGGCTGCGATAATATGACTGATCTTCGCACACATGCCAGGGTTGGCTGCGATAATATGACTAATCTTCGCACACATGCCTAGGAAGGCTGCGAACTATACACTAAAACTTCGCACAGGTGCCGGGTGGCCGCGATACAAACATACCTAGTCTAGAATACTTGAGAACTTTCCCTAATCTTCGCATACATGCCTAGGTGGGCTGCGATACGAACTATTACGATACATGACTTAATGAACGAATACAAGGCTTGTTACACTATTACAATTACTGAGCTATAAACTGTGAACTCGCTCAACTAGTTGTTGATCCTCTGTTACATGCCTTGCAGGTCGTTAGATACATGGAGCTTGCACAGGGAGGAGCAGGTCGTTGTGGAGCATGGATCGTGGATGCCATGTTAAAACATTTAAACATTTGAACTATGATATACACTGGGTTTTCATACTTATGCTTCCGCTACACTTGATACTATAATTATGTTTTGAACACCTATCGTATTGAATGATTGGTTTGCATTTATTTTACTTGATATTAATTACATGTTCAATATGATTGGTGGCTTGATCCTGGTCAGTCACGCTCCCAAGCGGCGGTATTCCGCAGGTGGATTTTGGGGGTGTGACAGCTTGTCCTTTCAAACATCCCAAAGGGCAATGCCCTTTCACAATCTCAGGAGTTAAGGGTCATTATGAGCCACCACAACATCTTGACAAGTGTACGGCTTGGATCGTGGCACGATATTCAAGAAACGATCCTAACGGCTTTACTTTTCCTATAAATACCCCCCCCCCTTTTGGTTAAAACCCACAAAAATCTGATAAAAAGCTCTAAGTTGGAACCTTTGTTTCATACCTGAGCCATTTTGATCTAGATTAGCATTCGGGGACCCTTCGTAAGTGTTCTTTCGTTCTTTTATTCGCTTTTCGAGTCCGAAAGTCACAGTTTTGTTCGACTTTCTGTGTGACCAGCCTATGGTCAACACGAAGTTCATGGAACTTCATAACGTGAGCGTGATCACGATGGTTATAGTCCGTAGTGACTATACCTACTGATTAACACGTTATCTAGGCTCAGTGACGAGTCGTAGTTTCGGCCAAAATGCGCATTCTTGCGTATTTTGTAACCAAACTACTCGTGAGCATCAAAGCCGTTTGTTTTGATGCCAAACCTGTTTTCTAAACTTAGTTAAGCATGTCCTCACATGCTTAGCTCGTCACTTTTAGTTTAGTGCTTATATAGGGTCGTAAGGTAAGCGATCTAAACCATCGCTTATACTTTCGAACCCGACCCATTTGGTCGATCATTAGGATCCGACCAAACACATTAGGTGACCATAGCTGTAACCTTCCGAGGTTATACCTTGTGGTCACGATGTTAGGCGTTCCAAACGCGTTCTACGCGAACGACGCGTTAAGATAGCATAAGCTACCTAAACGGGTCGTAATGGGTCGTAAGCACTTAGGTTAGGTTTCATTTTAGTATGTAGGCTTTGTTAAACCATATTACACGAGTTTCCATACTCGTTTGGTTTACGAACCCGCATACTATCCGATCCTTCCGATTTTGGTCCGGTATATTAATATAGCTACCTATTAGGTGCCGTTTGATATCCCGTGATCTCTAGCATTGTGTGATTATTACACAAGGAATTCAAAGCAATCTCAGGTGAGTACATTGAACCCCATCTTTTACTGTTTTCCAAACTGTTTTGGGGTGAAACGCATGTGCCTACTTGTTACTTTCATGCTTTCCATGTTTTCACATCATATACCTGCTATATTCGTTAGTACATTATAGTACACGATTTCATTACATCTCATGCTATGTATGCCCATTGTGTGCGTACTTAGTACATGGTTTTACATTACGTTTCATGCTATGTATGCCCATTGTGTGCGTACTTAGTACATTGCTTTACATTACGTTTCATGCTATGTATGCCCATTGTGTGCGTACTTAGTACATTGCTTTACATTACGTTTCATGCTATGTATGCCCATTGTGTGCGTACTTAGTACATTGTTTCACATTACATTTCATGCTATTTATGCCCATTGTGTGCATACTTAGTACATCACTTTACAATACATTACATGCTCTCTATGCCCATTGTGTGCGTACTTAGTACATTGCTTTACATTACATGCTATGTATGCCCATTGTGTGCGTACTTAGTACATCGTTTTACATTGCATTTCTGTTGCATATGCTCATCCAGCATATGAACACATTATACTACATTTTGAACCGTTGTAACCATTTGACTATGTGAACCGTCTTAACCCTTCGATTATATGAACCGTTTGTAACCATTGAACCGTGTAAACCAGTTGTATCCGTTGACATGATTTACATTTGACAATTGACATTTGACTATACATAAACATTTCCACAATTGTTAAACATTTCATCTTGATGGTTTGGTTTGAGTAAGTGATTAAGTAACGAGGCGTGTGTAATATGATACAAGCATGGTGGATACGCCGCTGGTACTTCCTATATATAAGTGTTTGTATGGTATTACATATCGTAGAGTTATTTGAATCATTTCAATTTGAGACATATGACATTTTATACAAATAACACACTTTTCACAAGACATTGTTTTACAAACGACTTATCTTATACAAACTCATTTTACATGGTTATCCGTTTAACCATACAGTGTTCTCTTATTTATACATATCATCTGATCTTATCGTTTTTCAAATGATTTACAAGACAAAGCAAATTACAAGGTTCATGACTAAACATTTTCTCAAACATAAGTCATGAATTCCGTTTTCACAAAAGCAATGTATCTCACAGGCATTTTTATGCTGACGTACCTATTTTCACATGTGTTTTCAGGAGATGATGCATAGGACTTATCAAGACATACTTAGGCGGACCTGTGCCTTAGTGACTTAAAACGAGACAAGAACTAGTTAAATTATGTTATGTACTCTTTGGTTCTTGTATAAAACAATGTAAACTTTCATGTATGATTAATAAAACGAAACTTCAATTGCCATGGATTTGAAACAATTGATTCTGTTACAAACACTCCCCGACGTTTCCGCCACGTTTTGTATGTTCTACGTGGTCAGGGTGTGACAGAAAAGTTGGTATCAGAGCTAATGGTTATAGGGAATTAGGTTATTAGTAATGCTTTGACCTAGTCTATAACCTTCCTAGGACCCTAACGCGAGTTTACTTGCGTTTAGTCATAAAACAATACCGTCACCTACCCTTAGGCGATGACCACAACAAGAACATAAATTTCAAAACCGCTTTGAAAACTAATCATCTGTTCTAGGATGATTGATTACTAGGTTTTGAACCCTCTGTTATAAGGTTTTGAACCCCTTTGAATTTTCAAAACTCTCGTCAAAGTTTTGGGTCCTAAATAGTGTGAACACATGCAAACTGGAAGAGTGAATGCCTGTACCCTGGGTTTTCTGTCTAAGGTTAGAGTGTTCGTACAAATCCACATAATCGGACCAGTCACTCTTACCTGGGAACTCTTGGGGTGAGTGTCCACTTATAGGCGAGCATGTCTTCGCGATACACTATGAGGATCTATTTGCTTTGATTTAGCCTTGGCGTTATTTGTTTGCTTCGTGGTTCAAACCAATGACCATCAACCATGATTATGGTCGGTAATTGTAACATCCTATTCTTACCCAATGCCATTTCATTTGTTTTCTTTCTTGTTTCTCTTTTAGAATGCCTCCTGATAGTGACTGCCGAACTGGCAGAGATCATTGCGCAGCAAATGGCTGCTCAATTCCCAAACCTCTTTGCTCTATGGAACCAAGCCAACAACCACAATAATGCCCCCTGCAACTTCAAGACGTTCAACTCAGCTAAGCCATCAAAGTTTTTTGGGTCTCAAGGAGCGACTGCACTTCTGCAATGGTTCGAGAGTTTAGAGAACACCTTCAGACATGTTTAGTGTCCAAATGAGCGAAAGGTAGAATTCGCATCTAGCATCTTTGAGAAACGAGCTTTGACATGGTGGAATGGTGTGATGAGAGATAGGGGTGCCGATGTGGCACTGGCTCAAACATGGCAAGAGCTTCGAGCTCTGATGATGAAGGAATTCTGTCCTCGTCACGAGATCAGGGCCTTGGAAACGGAGTTCGACAATCTTAAGCAAGTTAGCGGTGAGCATCGAGCCTACACGGATCGTTATGAAGAGTTAAGTTTGTTATGCCCGGATATGGTTACACCTTTGGATAAGGCAATCGAAAAGTACATTGATGGCCTCCCTGACTCAATACAAGACATTGTGACTGGTAGCAACCCTACTACAGTTAGACAGGCCATTGAGCTATCTGCAACCTTGACTGAATCAAAGATCAGGAAAGGTAAACTTTTCCGAAAAGGTGACAAGAAATCGGTCGGGGAATCGAACCCAATCGTGGAATCAAAGACCATGGATGAACAGAATGAATCCCCTAAGAAGTCAAAGAAGCGGAAGGCTTCTCAGAACTTCGCCGTGGTCGCTCACAATGGTCAAGTCGTCCCTAACCAACCAGCTCAACCCCCTGCTAGAAAACCATACAATGGAACAGCACCCTTGTGCAACCAATGTAGCCTCCATCATCACGCCAATGTACAGTGCCGCAAATGCCAAACTTGTGGGCTTATAGGCCACACAGCAAGAGTCTGCCCAGCTGCAGCTACGCCAAACCAAGCTGGCAACAATCCTGCTCAAGGTCGTTTTCTACGAGGCTCTTGTTTCAACTGTGGCGAGATGGGTCATTTCCGAAGAAATTGCCCAATGCTTACTAATGCAAATCCAGCACAGGGATGTGCATCTGACTGACTAGAAGACAACATCGTTTAGAAATAATCACGTCTTATGTATTATTTTTTCTTTTGTTGTCAAGGTCCAAGAAACAGTTGTTATCGTTGTATACAAATAAATCTTTTATTGCAATGTATTTCTGTGGTTGCATGTATAAACGACATATCCCTTACAATACCGACAATCAAGAAACCGTATTCCTTGAACAACAAACTACCCCCAACATTCTCCCATTCTATGATCTCTTGCGTCTTCCACGTAATTCCTAAGTACCCGTTTCTTCTAAGAAAAAACGAAGTACAAGGCGCAAGTTACAATACATGACGAATACCTAAAGTACCACTATAAATCCTTAATAGGGTACCTAAGGATTTCCCGTAAGTCCTTAATTGTGTATGCCTTAATTCGAATGTGGTGATTCCTTGTAAACAAAAATCAAATTTTGGGAGATCTTCCTATCTTCTTAGATAGATCCCAGTGGGCATTGAGGCCCGTCGACAGGTTTCCATATCCATATTCAATCGATAACAAGTTAATAACAAATTATAATCAAGTTAAACAATTATGTGACTTTGTGCTTATGTGTTCCCTTATGTGTTGTTGTGTGATCCAAATTATGTTATCCAAATCCTCGTAGAATCCTACATCCTTGTACAAGAGATTCATCGTAGGATACCCAAAGGTACTACGTAAAAATCCACAATGGACTTCTACATTATAGTTAAGTCCCTTGGATTATAAAGTACTACTTCATAATTAGACCCCTTGAGTGGTCTAGTTAAACAGATTGATCCAAAAATCTGGCTAGGGATATCAAGTGATGATAGAGCTGAAAGGACTCCTTGGTGGCCTAACTAAGAAGATCCCCTGTCGATCTAATTAAAAGGACCCGATGGAAGTCTAGTCACCCTCATCACAAGTTTGATATCCTTCCCCAAAACATTACAAAACAAACTGTGCGGACTGTGCAAGGGATTACGTAATTATGGATGCATACATAATTATGGAATTTAGTGCGCAGAAATCACAGCAAGTTCTGTCATGTGTCTAGAGTTAACCCTATTCATTTCCAACTCTGATGAAGCAACCGTTGAAAATGACTCTGTTAGTTCATTTTCATTTCTGACGATTTATCCGTTGGGGAAATAAATATCCGTTGTGTAATCCTTCATTTCCAACTCTAATGAAGCAACCGTTGAAAATGACTCCGTTAGTTCATTTTCGTTTCTGACGATTTATCCGTTGGGGGAAATGAATATCCGTTGTGTAATCCTTCATTTCCAACTCTGATGAAGCAACCGTTGAAAATGACTCCGTTAGTTCATTTTCGTTTCTGACGATTTATCCGTTGGGGAAATGAATATCCGTTGTGTAATCCTTCATTTCCAACTCTGATGAAGCAACCGTTGAAAATGACTCTGTTAGTTCATTTTCGTTTCTGACGATTTATCCGTTGGGGAAATGAATATCCGTTGTGTAATCCTTCATTTCCAACTCTGATGAAGCAACCGTTGAAAATAACTCCATTAGTGCATTTTCGTTTCTGAAGATTTATCCGTTGAGGAAATCAATATCCGTTGTGTAATCCTTCATTTCCAACTCTGATGAAGCAACCGTTGAAAATGACTCCGTTAGTTCATTTTCGTTTCTGACGATTTATCCGTTGGGGAAATGAATATCCGTTGTGTAATCCTTCATTTCCAACTCTGATGAAGCAACTTTGAAAATGACTCCGTTAGTTCATTTTCAGTTTTGACGATATATCCGTTGGGGAAATGAATATCCGTTGTGTAATCCTTCATTTCCAACTCTGATGAAGCAACCGTTGAAAATAACTCCGTTAGTGCATTTTCGTTTCTGAAGATTTATCCGTTGAGGAAATCAATGTCCATTGTGTAATCCTTCATTTCCATTTCTGATGAAGCAACCATTGAAAATGACTCCGTCTGTTCATTTTTCGCTTCTGAAGATTTGTCCGTTGAGGAAATGAACATTCGTTTGCTTATTCCGTCATTTCCATTTCTAAAGAATACTCGTTGAGAAAATGACTCCGTCTGTTCATTTTCGTTTCTGAAGAATGACCGTCAAGGAAATGACTGGATATTGCCTTGCATATCGTTGGTGGGTATTTGGCAAAGTCACTAATAGACTCCTACGAATAAATTTCGGGACGAAATTTCCTAAAGTAGGGGAGACTGTGACACCTGTGTCACCGCGACCATCAAACAAATACCAAGCCAATGAAATATTGTATTTCATACTTGGGACCTTGTATAAATATGTGTATCTTTTGCACATAACAATTCTTGTTCAATTTCAAACTTTATATCGCTTTCTGGAGAATTATACGCAAACTAGTGCGTAAACGTACTCAAGTTTAAATGCGAAAAATACTCCGGAACACCATCATATACTTAACATACCTTAAATAACCTTTACATAACTTAGAAATAAGTTTTGAAGGCTTTGGTATGGCGAAAACAAGTTAATTCGCTTACAGGGACTAAACTTGACAAACTGCGAAAGTATGCCAATTCGTACTAAAACAGACATTCGGAACATGTCCATAAGTTAAACATGCCATAAATATCCTCTCCATAGCTTAGAAATAGGCTTTAAGGTATTCGGTGTGCTAAAATAAACTTTTGGATCATTCAGGGACTAAAATTGTCAAAAAGTGCATAAGTTTGCACTTTCGCGCATAACTTACGTTCTGAATACATCCGGACATCCAAAAATTTATGTAAGCATCCTTATATTATGCCTTAGTGTTTGGCATGAGAAAAATCCACTCGTCGTGTCATTTGGATCGTTTTTCGCGCTTATGCGCATTCCGTCGTAATTAACCGAACATCGCACTCGTACGGCCAAACGAACCAACACCCGACATATTTTCGAGCATGTTTCATGTCCACAATGTTTAGGCATCATTTTAGGGCCTTACAGTTGGCTTTACGGGCCTTAGAAGTGTCGGAAATGGCTTAAACATGCAACAGGGACCAAAACTGCCATTTCTGAAAGTATGTGCAGATCAGACATGCCTAGGCGGCCCGCCTGAGTTTTGTCTAATCCTGATGCGGGCCGCATGGCCCCTTCAGTAACAGAAACTTTGTAGGATCGTTTGCTGACCCGAACGAGTCGTTCAGAGGTTATCTCTTGCGTTTCAGATGCGGAATAATAAGAAATACAAGTAGAAGTAGCTTGTTCTTCTTCCTAACTGCTTGTTTTACTGATTTCAAACGTTTTACAGCTCAATCGTCACACCGGCAGAGCTTCGGCGTGGAATTCAACTCTTCGTTATGTGGATCGCTCAAACAACAACTATATATAGGCGTTCTGGTCCGCTCATGTGACACATGTCCATAAGAGCGGACCAGGTCAGTCCAAATAAACGGACCAGCCTGACAAATAAGCGACCCATCAACCTCTATGACCATATAAGCGGACCAAGCACCTAAAACTTATACAGACTCCTGTTTTCTCGTATTTCGTGCCCTACGCTATACAATACGATATAAGACCTGATCCTAGACACCTAGACGTAATCAACAGATGTAGTGCACTAACAGACTCCCCCTCAGATGTTGATGAAGTCGACTATCGAGCACCGTCTCCATGTCTTCACATATTCAATCTTGATCAGTCTCTGGGCTTTCTCTTTCTCTCTATCTTCAGACTCCCCCTCTCGATTTACTGGCATTCTTTTGTTCTTCAGTAATATCTTCAGGATCGTTGTCTGCTCTTCACAGGCTTTCAGAATCAATCAACCTGGCTCTAACGAATGTCTTCAGGAATTGATTTTCAGGATCGAAACTTGACTCTCTTCCAACAGAGGTCTTCAGAATATCGACACCTGGTTACCTGCACAATCTCAACCCAGAAATAAATTTTCTAACTTTATCACATATCAAAGACTTATGTATCAATGCACCAACAAAACTTCAACTTAATTGTTTATGATGAACCACTTAAAGAAGGTTAAATCAACGAAAACATTTAGATTTACACAAACACTCCCCCTCAAATTTTGCTCATCATGTTTAGCACTTGAAATAAAGAAAATCAGCTTTTCAATATCAGTTATCGAAAATCTTTTTGATTTTTTCAAAACTTTATGCTAAAACACACTAAAAATCTTTTTAGATTTTGAAATAAAGAAACTTGAAATGCAAAGAACAAAATATTTACAAACATATTTTTGTGAGTTCGTGCGAGAGGATCATATCAGTATATGAGACAAATCACAAACACCATTAAGCTTGATTTCATTTTAAGCTTTAAACAATTTACCTAGATTGTCAGTATGTTTGTCCTCTTAAATTCTCACACAGATTTCAATCGATTCGAGATACGGTATTAATGTTTTAGAGACTTAAACTTAATTGTGTATCACTCCACTTGAATATACTCCTGTATCCAGATTCCAAATATTCAGTCTTACAGGTGAGTATACCACAGATGATATCTGTAAAGTGGTTATGTGCGAGGGCCGTGAGAGCTCAGGTCGATACTTCCGTATACGCAGAGAGATGACGGCTTCGACTTTTGGTGGGTCCCCTTTAGAGGATCTTTTTTACAACAGCAATGACTATCAATTTTATTGTTTAATCAGATTGCTGAGGGCGGCGCTTTTTCAAGCATTTGCAGAAAGTATTATCCGGGAACTAGGTCAGAACATCCATTCAGCAAAAGTCCCGGGATAATACCCCAGATATCACTGAGTATAAAGACCTAGTATCTCAGAATATGGGACCTTTCAAACAAGATTTCGGGGGTTACCCATATATTCAAGAATAGTTACCCACGAATCAAGCAAGTTTGAATTAGGTTTATATCTCGTTTCAATTTACTAAATGTGCGAAAATCTACTGACATATCCGCAGTAAGATTGTTTATCACATTTAAACATTCCAATTCTTTAGCGTGCCGTTATAGTCCACTGATGTACTATCATTTCCCCTTTTTCGCAACAAAACTCATTTTTGAATTTTATCATGTTTTTGGCTTTTCAAATTTTCAAATGTTTTTGGATTTTCTGAAATTTTCTACTCCCCCTAAAATGCAAACACATTTCAAAGAAAATTTGAAAACATAGAAAACAATAGAAACTGTACAGAAACTTGACAACTGATATCGAATCACATCAAATCGCCATTCACTAGGCATAAACAATCTGAACTCCCCCTATCACAAATCATTTTCTCATTTAGATTTCAAAACACTTAAGTTTGTTTTAATCGAAATGACTTTTTCGGAAAATGAGTTTGTATTGATAGAAACCACTTGTAGGTTTATCAATTTTAAGTATGGGGATGTGGTTCATCATCTTGTCTATCTTTTACCCATATGTAGTAAATCAAGTACAACTTAATGTCCCTGATTTACCATTTGCAATCAAGCAATCTCTAAACCAATTGTAAAAATAACCACTTGTAAAAATACAATACCACTAGTAGAAATACCCAATACCACATGTAGGAATGTTACATCTACATCACCATTTTACCAATCAGGATGCCGATTCCTGCTTCGCACTTACCAACCTGTAAGCTCCGGCGTAGTCCTTCATCCTGTAAAATGCAAACACTATTTAAAACCTTTCAAACAAACTTTTCAAACACTAGAATGATGCCGATTCCTGACCCACGATATAAACTTGGGATCTCCGGCATAGTCCTAAGACTATCATGGAAAGCATACATCCATCCAAGTCTTCTCAGACTTGATGGATTTCAACTCCTGAGCAGTAGGGTTGTAAGTAGCCTTTTTCGTGGCGTAAAAATCTTTGACCCCCTTTGCTCTTCCACTCAACATTTTCCCAAATATCTTTTTAACATTTCCGTTGAATGTTTTCTCGACATCAAATTCATCTTTTTCTCTGTAAAACTGATTCGAAATCTCAGTTTTTCCTACTTTCTTTTTAACTTCTTCAAATTTCAGTGATGGAAACTCTTCATCATTCACTGAAAACTTCTTCTCAACCTGTGGCTCTTCTGGCTTTGTGGAACCAGATTCATCGCCGACATTCACTTCATCTTTTTTTGCAACCCACACCTGGTTGTCTTTTCCTTTCTTCTCATACTTGTTCTTTTGTGAACATTCACCAACCTCGAATTTTGAATTCTCAAAAATTCTAAGTTTTTCAGTCGGTGATTCAACATCAACAACTTTCTCTTTCATTTTCTGAGAAACTCCCTGTTTTGTTTTGGCATTCTGTGTACAGTTCCATGCAATGTGACCGACTTCATTGCATCTGTAACAGGTTCGAGTCTCTCTTTGATAACAAACATCAACTCCATTCTTCTTTTTCTCAGCAAGAAACTCCTGGTTTGACTGTCTCCAGAACGGTTTCTTTTGTTCCTCCTCAGCGCTTCCACCTGTCACAAATTCAGATTTTGTTTTAGAATTTTTCATATTTTTATAATTTTCTGGTGGAACAAAACCAAGACCTTTCTTTTTGTAGCTACAATTTTGGTTAGGTTTCTTTTGAAAACCAAAACCAGGATTGTTGCCCTTTTTCTTGTTTAGACGTTGTTGAACTCTTGAAGTGTATTTTTTAGGTTTTTCAGTAAGATTCAAATCTTTTATTTCAGAAATAGTAATTTCTGTCATTTTGAAAACCTTTTTGATCATGTCAAAGCGAACACTTCTTATTGGAAACTCTTTATTGTAATATAATTTGTCCGAACCATTCAAAGTATACACAACTTCGAATGTTTCATCATTCAAATCTGCCTTTGACAATAAAAATTCTTTACTATAAGACCGTTTAATCGACGAATTTTGGTTGTTGACTGACGACTTTGACTTTCCAGACCCAGATTTCGACTCAGACTCCTCATCAGTATCCAACACCTGATCGACCACCTTTTTGATTAGTACAGACTCATGATCAGTATCGGACGAGGTATACGTGACATCTATGTTATCTGGTAAAACGTCAGTTGTGTCGGTTTTAAGCTTTATATTGACTGCTTTTTCCAATTGCTCCTCATTTGGTCTCCTAGGTGAATAACCATCCCAAATCGGAGGCGGACATTTGTTGTAACTAACAGTCGATTTCTTACCACAGTCTTTCTTCTCTTTCAGCTTCTCATCTTTGAAAGCTTCCATACCTGCAACAGTTGGGTAAATACGGTCAATGAGATAATCAGAAGTAGTATAGCTTAACAATAACCGCCTAATTCTCTCATTTTCAATTTTTTCCGTTTCCAACTCTTGCTTCCAGTTGGCACTCTCTTCAATGTAGAAATTTATAGCTTTTTGCTTTGACATTAAAGTTGCATTCATCATTGTCAGCACCTGTTCTCTTTCTGAGTTTGTTGTTTGGAGACCAGTCACTGTTTTGTTCAACACGTCGTACGATTCCTTCACATAATTGAGGTTGAACAGTAACTGCTCCTTCTTTTTCTCGTACTCAGCTATGATGTCATCTTTTGCTGCACACTCTTTGCAGGCCTCCAAGCACTTTTCACAAGGCTTGACAACTTCAACAATCTTCTCAACTTCGATTGTTTTAATAACTTCTACCACTTTTTCTACTTCAATCACCTTTTCTACTTCTTTCACAACCTCAGTAATTTTCTCAGCAACATATTCAACGTTTAGAATATCACCTTCAGATTCAGCTTGTTGTTCTCTAGCAGCTCTTTTTTCTTTTAGTTTCTCCATCCGTTCTGCAAAATAGAAATGAAAACTTTCAGGAGAAAGATGAGATTTAGCAATATTTATATGTTTTTCTTCCTCATCATCACTGCTGCTGTGATCAGGTGATTGATCAAATTGAACGGATTTTTCAGAATCAGCATCTGAAACACCAGAATCAGAAGGTGTTTTATCAAATACAACAGTCTTTTCTGAAACAATCTCATTCTGTACACTCTCATCAGAACTAACAACATTATCAACACTTTCATCTGAATCTGCTGAAATTTCTCCAGATCTTTCAAAAATTTCATCATTAACACTATCTGAATTTTCATCAGATGTAACAGACTTTTCATCCTCACTAGACACATTCACTCCAATCGATTTCATCCAAGTAGTAAACAGATCTGGCTCTCGGACAATCTTGGCAATGAACGCTTTAAATTCTCCCTTTTCATCCACAAACATATCCCAACTGAAACCTTCTGGTAGTTTCTCATCATCTTGATCAATAATGCGTGCTGCTGTGGCTTCAGATGATATATAATCATTCCAGCTAAAATCCACAACACATGCTCTTTTGGAATCTTCAATCTTTCTCCCGTGAGCTGTCTGTGGTTCTTGGGATTGACCAACTTGCTGATATATGGCTTTGCGGTAGTAATCATCTTTCCCGAATGGATTCTGTGCTCCGCTAGCTTCTCTTCCCTTGCATTCCCGCTTGAAATGGCCTTTCTCCCTGCATCGAAAACAAGTAACTTTAGATTTATCAAAACCTAAAGTAGATACATGAGCATCTAGAAAGTCATTTCTCCCAGTAATGGTTTTGAATTTCTCAGCTCGTCGAAGAACACTAGCAAGACACCATTTGATATCCATGAGTTCCATTTCTTCGGCGTCTATTTGATCGTAATCCTCTTTGGTGAGCATAAGATTTCCGATCCGACCAGCAACCAGACCTTCATAAGATAACAGAACAGAACCCAGAAGTGCCATATGGTCTTTTGCAGTGTCTTCAGAGAAGCTTTGACCTTCTGGAAGGTTGAGAGCTATGTTGCATTGAATCACGTATCCGTTTCCAGTTTTTGTACTCTGAGACTGAAAGCTTGTGTTAGTCTCTTTCGGATTCACACTCGGAAACGATGAAAACCCGCTGCTAATCTTGTTTGAACCCTGATCAGCTTTTTCTGATGAATCTCCAGCACTGAAAGCAGTTTGAATCTTTGGGCTTCTTTCAGCTTCAGAAACTGGAATACTACCTTTATAGTACATTTTAACATCCTGTTGACCACTCGGGTTATTCATCCAGGCTATCTTCTGTTGTTCCAGATACTGTCCCTCTAACTTCTCAATAAACTGTCCAATTGTCAATCTGTCATAAACACCCGTGTTTTTCAGTATCATCAAATACCTTCCCCACTCTTTCTGAGGTAACGCATCAGCCAACTTATCAACATATTCTTCACGAGCTTTATCGACACCCAACATTGACAATGATCGCACCAAATGACAGTATCTCTCGATCAACTTCTTAGTGTCCTCTCCCGGCAAACTACAGAACAAGTCAAATTCTTTCTTAAGCAATGCCTTCTTGCTTTTGATCATACTTTCACTACCCTCGAATTTGACTTTAAGAGCATCCCAAATTGATTTTGCAGTTTTGTCGTGTTGTAGCAAAATGAATATATCTTCTTTAATCGCCTGCTGTAACAAACTGATCATCATTTTCTCTGCTCTGTACATTGCACGTTCTTGATCTGAGAATTCGGCTATTTGTTTGATAACATTCATCTCTGTTCTTGGTAGCACATACTTTGTCAAGATACATTCCCACGATCTAAGATGATTCGCTTGAACCCAGTTTTCAAATCGATCTTTCCACCCGTAGTATTCTTCAATACTCATCAATTTCGGGGGCTTTTGAGTAGTTCCCGTCTCGTTTTCTAAATTCATTGCTTGAGCAATTGCGGCTGGAGTAGTCGATGTAGCAAAAGCGTTGTAAAACTCGGAATCCATACTGACTTATAAGCGGACAAACAAGTGACAGAAAAACGATCCAACAGTGAACAAATAAGCGAACCAGATGTTCACTAGGGCAAACAGTACTTTGAAGCGAACCTAAAACCAACTGATCAAATGAGCGAACCGGAATTATCTTTTGGAGCGGTCCAGCAATAATGTCCTTTCGAGCGGACCAGACAAAAAACCAAATGAGCGAACCAACTAATTCTTCTTTGGAGCGGTCCAAACTTTATGTTCGTTCGAGCGGACCAAAGGTTGTTCGTTCGAGCGGTCCAAGATTGTTCGAATGAGCGATCCAAGATTGTTCGAATGAGCGATCCAAGTTACTAATTTGGAGCGAACCAGAACCAAATTTGTACGAATGAGCGGTCCAAAACGTGATCTAAGAGCGGTTCATGATGACGTCACTTCGAGCGATCCACATATCGAACATGTTTTGACCTGTTTTTAAGCTGTATTTTGGCCTGAATCTTTCAAGGGTTTGTCTTTGTATGATAATGAACAATTGGTGAACTTTTGAACGAAATTTGAGCGTGAAATCTCCCGGAAATGAGAAAAGAAGGTGTAGAAGTGAGAAGAAACGCTGAAAAACAGCTACAATCTGTAGAAAACCTCCTCCCTAGCTCTGATACCACTTGTAGGATCGTTTGCTGACCCGAACGAGTCGTTCAGAGGTTATCTCTTGCGTTTCAGATGCGGAATAATAAGAAATACAAGTAGAAGTAGCTTGTTCTTCTTCCTAACTGCTTGTTTTACTGATTTCAAACGTTTTACAGCTCAATCGTCACACCGGCAGAGCTTCAGCGTGGAATTCAACTCTTCGTTATGTGGATCGCTCAAACAACAACTATATATAGGCGTTCTGGTCCGCTCATGTGACACATGTCCATAAGAGCGGACCAGGTCAGTCCAAATAAACGGACCAGCCTGACAAATAAGCGACCCATCAACCTCTATGACCATATAAGCAGACCAAGCACCTAAAACTTATACAGACTCCTGTTTTCTCGTATTTCGTGCCCTATGCTATACAATACGATATAAGACCTGATCCTAGACACCTAGACGTAATCAACAGATGTAGTGCACTAACAAACTTTGTTTTCTTGCTAAGCTTGTGTGACAACTCGAATTTCCAAGATTCCTATTTCGCATTTATTGCACGTTCATTTATTGTTTAGTTGTTTATTTGCACAATTAGTTGCTATGGACTTGTATACACTTTGATGCAATGAATGGTATTGTGTGTTTGGGCATGATTGTTTGTTAAATATTGAAAGACTTGACAAATATATAAACGTGGTGGTGAAACTGTGAAATTGTTGTGAGATGGTGTTCTTGTGTAAAATATAATACTTAGGGTAGTATAGAGTAATTAGTGAAACCTAAATTATACTTAACCCTAATCCTTTGTTCACTAATCATACTCACAAAAATCCAAGCACGTACTTTTCTCTGGCAATCATCATCACCACCATCATTGGCACAAGACATTCATCACTTTTGATTCCCCTCTTTCTCTAGAATCATTCAAGGTAATTGCTTATTGATTATTGTAATACTTGTAAACCCTAATTGATTGTTTGATTGTACCAATTCTTGATTCTTGTGAATTCTTGAAAACCCTAGCTTTCATATGATACTTCTGTGGTTTATGATTGAGTTCTGATGATTTAGAAATGATTTAGTTAGTGTATAACCAATTGCCTGATGATAAGATACAAGTCAGGATGGCATGATTGGATTGGTAATTGATTTGCTGCTAGACAGAATGCAATGTAACTAGGGTTTCTTAGTTGTGATGATATGAAAACGTAAGTGTTACGATGCAAAGAATGAATGATTGAAATGTTTGTCAGAGTTTTATTGAATGTGTTTTGTCTGAGTTTTATAACAAGATAGCTTGTCCGAATTTTAAATGGGGTAAAGGATGTCCGAGTTTTGATATAGCAAATCATATCCGACTTTTAACCCTAGAAAGGGTCCGACTTTGTGACAACTCCTTGGTCCGAGCTTTGCTTTAGCTAAGTGTTAGTCCGAGCTTTTATAATATCAAAGTATAGTCCGAATTTTTATATATATATACATAAGGGGTCCGAGTTTATCCCCTCACCTTTGTCCGACCCTTGAAACCTAATAAGGATCCGAGTTTCTTAAGCTTGTGTGGTCCGAGTTTAATGCCCCAACCCCTAGGTCCGACTTTTGGTTGTTAAAACACCTTGTCCGACTTTTGACAAGGGAACAATGTGTCCGAGTTTTCATTGCCCTTGTGATATCCGAATTTTTAAGTGCATCCATGTTCTGTCCGAGTTTAAAGGGGTGGCCTCCCTTGTCCGACTTTCACTTTATAAGGAGCTTGTCCAACCTGTTTGAATGATACAAGGAGATGATGTCCGAATTCATGTATATGATACATATGGGTCCCGATTTGTTAAGTTAAGAATGTTAACTCTAATAGTGATTACCCTTGTTAATTTGTTGTTCAGTTAAATCATTTACTTCAGTTAATTTCGTTAGCCTGCTAAAACTGTTAAACATTTAACTGTTAGTTATCAACTCTGTTAGTTGTTAGTTTAGTAAACATGTTAACTCTGTTAGACATGAAACATTGTTAGGGTGTGAATCCTGTTAAGTGTGTTAACTTGGTGAAATATGTTAACTGCCTGTTAATCCTGTCGAGCATGAATTGTACGGTTAAACTTACCAAGACTGTTGATGAGTAACTGAGTTAAAACCAACTGAGAAAGCCTTGAATGTAAAGATTTAGCTGCATGAAATGTGATTGGCTGCTTATGTGACACATGATGTTACCTGCGTATCATTTCGAACATGAACTGATTTATTACACGTGCACACAATAGACTTGACTGATTACTTGTGAGTGCACAACCTAGCATACCGAGCAAACCAAGGTGAGTTCACACAGCCAAGGCATGGGGTTCCCAGGGTGGGAATGGGATTGATTTATTTATTTGTACTTCTCTAGATAATGGAACGTGGTGATATGATCCTCGAGTGAGGAAGGTGATTGGTTAAGATACTGCTAGACTAGTGATGTTTATAGAACTGATCTTCGCACACACGCCAGGGTTGGCTGCGATAATATGACTGATCTTCGCACACATGCCAGGGTTGGCTGCGATAATATGACTAATCTTCGCACACATGCCTAGGAAGGCTGTGAACTATACACTAAAACTTCGCACAGGTGCCGGGTGGCCGCGATACAAACATACCTAGTCTAGAATACTTGAGAACTTTCCCTAATCTTCGCATACATGCCTAGGTGGGCTGCGATACGAACTATTACGATACATGACTTAATGAACGAATACAAGGCTTATTACACTATTACAATTACTGAGCTATAAACTGTGAACTCGCTCAACTAGTTGTTGATCCTCTGTTACATGCCTTGCAGGTCGTTATATACATGGAGCTTGCACAGGGAGGAGTAGGTCGTTGTGGAGCATGGATCGTGGATGCCATGTTAAAACATTTAAACATTTGAACTATGATATACACTGAGTTTTCATACTTATGCTTTCGCTACACTTGATACTATAATTATGTTTTGAACACCTATCGTATTGAATGATTGGTTTGCATTTATTTTACTTGATATTAATTACATGTTCAATATGATTGGTGGCTTGATCCTGGTCAGTCACGCTCCCAAGCGGTGGTATTCCGCAGGTGGATTTTGGGGGTGTGACAGATTGGTTTCAGAGCCATTGGTTATAGAGAACTTGGTTTTAATATGGGAAAACGTTTTTATTAAAACCAGACTATAACCAGAACAGTGCTCTCAACGATCCACAACGACGCTTCGCTCCACGTGCAAGACTCAACATCCTAGGTAATAAGGTTTATATTTATTGCCTACTTGCAAGAAATGCATAGAACTTTGCTCGTAGTATGCTTAGATTACCCTGCTCATTACTTGTTATTGCTTGAGAACACCTATGTGCTTACACTCTTCTGTCATCGCACTATTCGCGAACCATTCTCACTTACACTACTTTTACTATGAAGAACAATGGCTGGACGCATTAACATGACACAAGCCCAGTTGACGGCTTTCGTTAAAGAACAAGTTGCTGCGGCACTTGCAGCTGCTCAAGCAGGTAGTATACCCTGCAGTTTAGACACACACTAGGATCTTTAGATTCTACATTAACTCTTGTGTTTAACCCTGTCCTATTCGTACACAATAGGTCAACACGTTCAGCAGCCCGTCTGCACTTTCAAGAACTTCATGGACTGTCCAGGCACATTCAGTGGCACCGAGGGGGCAGTGGGACTCCTCCATTGGTTTGAGAAGCTAGAATCTGTGTTCGAAATGTGTGAATGCCCTGAGGCTCGCAGGGTCAAGTACGCCACTGGTACTTTGGAGGGAATCGCGTTAACTTGGTGGAACGCGCAAGTACAGATCTTAGGGTTGGCAACTGCTAACGCCACCCCTTGGAATGACTTCAAGGAACTGATTAAACGTGAATACTGCACTCGAGAAGACATCCACAAGTTGGAAGATGAATTCTATCATTTGAAAATGACTGGGTCAGAGATTGAAGCTTACACTAAACGGTCGAACGAGCTGGCTGTGTTGTGTCCAACTATGGTGGACCCTCCAATCAAGCGCATTGAGTTGTATCTCAAGGGGTTAGCGCCAGAAATCCAGAGCCATGTGACATCGGCTAATCTTGATAATATCCAGGCTATTCAGCGCCTTGCTCATCGTATTACGGATCAGGCAGTGGAACAGAACAAGCTGCCAAAACGCATCAGGGCTACCACTACTGTTGTTACTACATATGCTACTCCCAATGACAACAAGAGAAAATGGGAGGGGGATTCCAGCAGGGGATCAGTTTCTGTTCAGTCTCAAGCACAGCAACGTAAGACAAACGACTACCAGAATCCGAGTCAGCAAACATCAGGCAGTCAGGGGCAGGGTGGATATCGGGGAATTCACCCACTGTGTAATAAGTGCAACAGACACCACAGCGGGCGGTGTCGTAAAGAACGATGTCAGAGATGTCTCAAGTTAGGGCATGAAGCTAAAGACTGCAGGAGTTCGCGACCTGCAAATCAGAATCAGCAACACCCACCACCAGCTCCACAGAACCAGCATCAGCAGCAGCATCAGCGGGGTAACAGGGGATGTTTTCAGTGTGGGGCTGAAGGTCATTTCAAGCGTGATTGTCCCCAGTTGAATCAGAATCGCAATAACAATAACAACAACAACCAGGGCAATGGGAACAACAACAACGGTGGGAACAACAACGGCAATGAAGCAAGGGGTCGTGCTTTTGTGTTGGGGCAGGGTGATGCCAGAAATGATCCCAACGTCGTTATGGGTAAGTTTCTTCTCGACGATATTTATGTTACTGTTTTGTTTGATTCGGGTGCGGATACGAGTTATATGTCTTTGAAAATGAGTAAATTGTTAAAACGTACACCAACACCCCTAAACACCAAACATGTCGTAGAGCTAGCAAACGGTAAAAGTGTAGAGGCCACACAGATAGTTATGTGTTGTAGCATTGTCTTAGCTGGTCAGACTTTCTCCATCGACCTCATTCCTATAGTTCTGGGTAGTTTCGACATCGTCATCGGCATGGATTGGTTATCCAAGCAGCAAGCAGAAATCTTATGTAAGGAGAAGATCATTCGTATTCCTCGTTCGGGTAAAGAACCTCTCGAAGTTCAAGGCGACAAGAGTGGTGCTGTGGTTGGCATCATCTCTTTCTTGAAGGCTCAGAAATGTTTACGAAAGGGTCATACGGCTATCTTGGCACTTGTTACTGATGCATCGACAAAGGAGAAAAGAATAGAGGATATTCCAGTTGTACGCGAATTTCCTCAAGTGTTTCCTGAAGATTTACCAGGTCTACCGCCTCATCGTCAAGTCGAATTCCAAGTCGAGCTAGCTCCAGGAGCAGCACCTATAGCTCGAGCACCGTATCGTTTAGCTCCAACTGAACTGGAAGAACTTTCGAAGCAACTACAAGAGCTCTTGGATAAGGGCTTCATTCGTCCAAGCTCTTCACCTTGGGGAGCTCCAGTATTATTCATGAAGAAGAAGGATGGCACTTTCAGGATGTGCATCGATTACCGCGAACTGAACAATGTCACAGTGAAGAACCGCTATCCTCTTCCACGCATTGACGACTTATTCGACCAGTTGCAAGGGTCGAGTTACTATTCCAAGATTGATCTAAGGACAGGGTATCATCAGCTGAGAGTCCGGGATGAGGACGTCTCCAAGACAGCATTCAGAACTCGCTACGGTCACTACGAGTTTCTAGTCATGCCTTTTGGGCTGACGAACGCGCCTGCAGTTTTCATGGATCTTATGAACAGGGTGTGCAAACCCTATCTAGACAAGTTCGTCATCGTTTTCATCGACGACATTCTGATCTACTCCAAGAGTCAGGAGGAACACGAGCAGCACTTACGTCTTATCTTGGAACTTCTTCGAAAGGAACAAGTGTACGCCAAGTTTTCAAAATGCGACTTCTGGCTTCGTGAAGTCCACTTCTTAGGCCATGTGGTGAACAGGGATGGGATTCATGTCGATCCATCCAAAGTAGATTCGATCAGGAACTGGCCTGCACCGCGTACACCAACGGAAATACGCCAATTCTTGGGTTTGGCGGGGTATTACAGACGATTCATCAAAGACTTTTCCAAGATCGCACAGCCGCTTACGCTACTGACACAGAAAGGTGTCACCTACCGCTGGGGAGACTCCCAGGAAACCGCTTTTCAGTACCTGAAGGATAGACTATGCAGCGCACCTATTCTCTCATTGCCAGAGGGCACGGATGATTTTGTGGTTTATTGTGACGCATCGATACAGGGGCTTGGTTGTGTATTGATGCAGCGGGATAAAGTTATTGCCTACGCTTCTCGTCAACTCAAAGTTCATGAACGGAACTACACGACGCACGATTTAGAGCTGGGAGCTGTTGTTTTCGCGCTCAAGATATGGCGACACTACCTGTACGGTACCAAGTGCACTATTTACACCGATCACAGGAGTCTCGAGCATATCTTCAAGCAGAAGGAATTGAAAATGCGTCAACGACGATGGGTCGAGCTACTTAATGATTATGAATGCGCCATCAAGTACCATCCAGGCAAGACCAATGTCGTGGCTGACGCTCTCAGTCGGAAAGACACTCTACCTAGGCGTGTACGAGCCTTGCAGCTCACTATTCAGTCCAGTCTTCCTGCTCAGATACGAACGGCTCAGATAGAAGCATTGAAACCAGAAAACGTAAAGGCTGAAGCCTTACGTGGCTCAAGGCAACGAATGGAACAAAAGGAAGACGGTGCCTACTATGTAACGGGGCGTATTTGGGTCCCACTTTTTGGCGGTTTACGCGAGCTGGTAATGGACGAAGCTCACAAGTCACGCTACTCGGTACATCCAGGGTCGGATAAAATGTACCACGACATCAGAACTACATACTGGTGGCCTAGCATGAAGGCCCACATAGCAACTTACGTCGGGAAATGTTTGACATGTGCAAAAGTCAAACTGGAGTATCAGAAACCAGCGGGCCTACTTCAGCAGCCCAAGATACCGCAATGGAAATGGGAAGAAATTTCCATGGATTTTGTTACAGGCCTACCCAGATCCCAGCGTGGGAACGATACTATATGGGTGATCGTGGATCGACTCACCAAGTCTGCACACTTCCTGGCTATTAAGGAAACGGATAAGTTCTCCACTCTCGCAGACGTTTATCTTAAAGAAGTTGTTTCGAGGCACGGGGTGCCCACCTCCATCATTTCGGATCGGGATGCACGATTCACGTCAGAGCTATGGCAAGCGATGTACAAATCTTTTGGCTCACGATTAGACATGAGCACAGCCTATCATCCTCAGACGGATGGGCAGTCTGAGCGAACGATCTAGACTCTTGAAGACATGCTTCGGGCATGTGTTATTGATTTTGGCAACGGCTGGGAAAAGCACCTCCCTTTGGTGGAGTTCTCATACAATAACAGCTACCACACCAGCATACAAGCCGCCCCATTCGAGGCATTGTACGGGCGTAAATGCCGGTCACCTCTCTGTTGGGCAGAGGTGGGGGATAGTTAGATCACGGGTCCAGAGATTGTAGTAGACGCCACGGAAAAGATTGCACAGATACGACAACGCATGGCGGCAGCACGCGACCGTCAGAAAGCCTACGCAGACAAGCGTAGGAAGCCTTTGGAATTTCAGGTCGGGGACCGGGTTTTACTTAAAGTTTCACCCTGGAAGGGTGTGGTTCGTTTTGGCAAACGGGGCAAACTAAATCCGCGGTATGTCGGACCATTCGAGATCATTGAGAAAATAGGCAAAGTGGCCTACAAGCTAAACCTACCAGCTGAACTCGGTGCAGTCCACAATGTATTTCACGTGTCGAATCTGAAGAAGTGCCTGTCAGATGAGACTCTCATAATTCCTTTTAAGGAACTCACTATCGACGAGCGGTTGCAGTTCGTCGAGGAGCCAGTTGAAATCACGGACCGGGATGTTAAGGTCCTCAAAAACAAGAGAATCCCTCTTGTTCGAGTTCGTTGGAACTCCAAACGTGGCCCAGAGTACACCTGGGAACGCGAAGACCAGATGACAGAAAAGTACCCCCAGTTATTCGGAACCAATGCAACCACTACTGAGACTGAAGCTACTACTGCGGAATTTCGGGACGAAATTCCAAATCAACGGGGGGATGATGTGACACCCCAGGAAAACCAGTGAACAATACAGCTTACCTAGCTTCCTCAGTAACCGCATGCTAAATTTCGGGACGAAATTTCTTTTAAGTTGGGGATAATGTGACAACTCGAATTTCCAAGATTCCTATTTCGCATTTATTGCACGTTCATTTATTGTTTAGTTGTTTATTTGCACAATTAGTTGCTATGGACTTGTATACACTTTGATGCAATGAATGGTATTGTGTGTTTGGGCATGATTGTTTGTTAAATATTGAAAGACTTGACAAATATATAAACGTGGTGGTGAAACTGTGAAATTGTTGTGAGATGGTGTTCTTGTGTAAAATATAATACTTAGGGTAGTATAGAGTAATTAGTGAAACCTAAATTATACTTAACCCTAATCCTTTGTTCACTAATCATACTCACAAAAATCCAAGCACGTACTTTTCTCTGGCAATCATCATCACCACCATCATTGGCACAAGACATTCATCACTTTTGATTCCCCTCTTTCTCTAGAATCATTCAAGGTAATTGCTTATTGATTATTGTAATACTTGTAAACCCTAATTGATTGTTTGATTGTACCAATTCTTGATTCTTGTGAATTCTTGAAAACCCTAGCTTTCATATGATACTTCTGTGGTTTATGATTGAGTTCTGATGATTTAGAAATGATTTAGTTAGTGTATAACCAATTGCCTGATGATAAGATACAAGTCAGGATGGCATGATTGGATTGGTAATTGATTTGCTGCTAGACAGAATGCAATGTAACTAGGGTTTCTTAGTTGTGATGATATGAAAACGTAAGTGTTACGATGCAAAGAATGAATGATTGAAATGTTTGTCAGAGTTTTATTGAATGTGTTTTGTCTGAGTTTTATAACAAGATAGCTTGTCCGAATTTTAAATGGGGTAAAGGATGTCCGAGTTTTGATATAGCAAATCATATCCGACTTTTAACCCTAGAAAGGGTCCGACTTTGTGACAACTCCTTGGTCCGAGCTTTGCTTTAGCTAAGTGTTAGTCCGAGCTTTTATAATATCAAAGTATAGTCCGAATTTTTATATATATACATAAGGGGTCCGAGTTTATCCCCTCACCTTTGTCCGACCCTTGAAACCTAATAAGGATCCGAGTTTCTTAAGCTTGTGTAGTCCGAGTTTAATGCCCCAACCCCTAGGTCCGACTTTTGGTTGTTAAAACACCTTGTCCGACTTTTGACAAGGGAACAATGTGTCCGAGTTTTCATTGCCCTTGTGATATCCGAATTTTTAAGTGCATCCATGTTCTGTCCGAGTTTAAAGGGGTGGCCTCCCTTGTCCGACTTTCACTTTATAAGGAGCTTGTCCAACCTGTTTGAATGATACAAGGAGATGATGTCCGAATTCATGTATATGATACATATGGGTCCCGATTTGTTAAGTTAAGAATGTTAACTCTAATAGTGATTACCCTTGTTAATTTGTTGTTCAGTTAAATCATTTACTTCAGTTAATTTCGTTAGCCTGCTAAAACTGTTAAACATTTAACTGTTAGTTATCAACTCTGTTAGTTGTTAGTTTAGTAAACATGTTAACTCTGTTAGACATGAAACATTGTTAGGGTGTGAATCCTGTTAAGTGTGTTAACTTGGTGAAATATGTTAACTGCCTGTTAATCCTGTCGAGCATGAATTGTACGGTTAAACTTACCAAGACTGTTGATGAGTAACTGAGTTAAAACCAACTGAGAAAGCCTTGAATGTAAAGATTTAGCTGCATGAAATGTGATTGGCTGCTTATGTGACACATGATGTTACCTGCGTATCATTTCGAACATGAACTGATTTATTACACGTGCACACAATAGACTTGACTGATTACTTGTGAGTGCACAACCTAGCATACCGAGCAAACCAAGGTGAGTTCACACAGCCAAGGCATGGGGTTCCCAGGGTGGGAATGGGATTGATTTATTTATTTGTACTTCTCTAGATAATGGAACGTGGTGATATGATCCTCGAGTGAGGAAGGTGATTGGTTAAGATACTGCTAGACTAGTGATGTTTATAGAACTGATCTTCGCACACACGCCAGGGTTGGCTGTGATAATATGACTGATCTTCGCACACATGCCAGGGTTGGCTGCGATAATATGACTAATCTTCGCACACATGCCTAGGAAGGCTGCGAACTATACACTAAAACTTCGCACAGGTGCCGGGTGGCCGCGATACAAACATACCTAGTCTAGAATACTTGAGAACTTTCCCTAATCTTCGCATACATGCCTAGGTGGGCTGCGATACGAACTATTACGATACATGACTTAATGAACGAATACAAGGCTTATTACACTATTACAATTACTGAGCTATAAACTGTGAACTCGCTCAACTAGTTGTTGATCCTCTGTTACATGCCTTGCAGGTCGTTAGATACATGGAGCTTGCACAGGGAGGAGCAGGTCGTTGTGGAGCATGGATCGTGGATGCCATGTTAAAACATTTAAACATTTGAACTATGATATACACTGGGTTTTCATACTTATGCTTCCGCTACACTTGATACTATAATTATGTTTTGAACACCTATCGTATTGAATGATTGGTTTGCATTTATTTTACTTGATATTAATTACATGTTCAATATGATTGGTGGCTTGATCCTGGTCAGTCACGCTCCCAAGCGGCGGTATTCCGTAGGTGGATTTTGGGGGTGTGACAGCTTGTCCTTTCAAACATCCCAAAGGGCAATGCCCTTTCACAATCTCAGGAGTTAAGGGTCATTATGAGCCACCACAACATCTTGACAAGTGTACGGCTTGGATCGTGGCACGATATTCAAGAAACGATCCTAACGGCTTTACTTTTCCTATAAATACCCCCCCCCCCTTTTGGTTAAAACCCACAAAAATCTGATCAAAAGCTCTAAGTTGGAACCTTTGTTTCATACCTGAGCCATTTTGATCTAGATTAGCATTCGGGGACCCTTCGTAAGTGTTCTTTCGTTCTTTTATTCGCTTTTCGAGTCCGAAAGTCACAGTTTTGTTTGACTTTCTGTTTGACCAGCCTATGGTCAACACGAAGTTCATGGAACTTCATAACGTGAGCGTGATCACGATGGTTATAGTCCGTAGTGACTATACCTACTGATTACCACGTTATCTAGGCTCAGTGACGAGTCGTAGTTTCGGCCAAAATGCGCATTCTTGCGTATTTTGTAACCAAACTACTCGTGAGCATCAAAGCCGTTTGTTTTAATGCCAAACCTGTTTTCTAAACTTAGTTAAGCATGTCCTAACATGCTTAGCTCGTCACTTTTAGTTTAGTGCTTATATAGGGTCGTAAGGTAAGCGATCTAAACCATCGCTTATACTTTCGAACCCGACCCATTTGGTCGATCATTAGGATCCGACCAAACACATTAGGTGACCATAGTTGTAACCTTCCGAGGTTATACCTTGTGGTCACGATGTTAGGCGTTCCAAACGCGTTCTACGCGAACGACGCGTTAAGATAGCATAAGCTACCTAAACGGGTCGTAATGGGTCGTAAGCACTTAGGTTAGGTTTCATTTTAGTATGTAGGCTTTGTTAAACCATATTACACGAGTTTCCATACTTGTTTGGTTTACGAACCCGCATACTATCCGATCCTTCCGATTTTGGTCCGGTATATTAATATAGCTACCTATTAGGTGCCGTTTGATATCCCGTGATCTCTAGCATTGTGTGATTATTACACAAGGAATTCAAAGCAATCTCAGGTGAGTACATTGAACCCCATCTTTTACTGTTTTCCAAACTGTTTTGGGGTGAAACGCATGTGCCTACTTGTTACTTTCATGCTTTCCATGTTTTCACATCATATACCTGCTATATTCGTTAGTACATTATAGTACACGATTTCATTACATCTCATGCTATGTATGCCCATTGTGTGCGTACTTAGTACATGGTTTTACATTACGTTTCATGATATGTATGCCCATTGTGTGCGTACTTAGTACATTGCTTTACATTACGTTTCATGCTATGTATGCCCATTGTGTGCGTACTTAGTACATTGCTTTACATTACGTTTCATGCTATGTATGCCCATTGTGTGCGTACTTAGTACATTGTTTCACATTACATTTCATGCTATTTATGCCCATTGTGTGCATACTTAGTACATCACTTTACAATACATTACATGCTATCTATGCCCATTGTGTGCGTACTTAGTACATTGCTTTACATTACATGCTATGTATGCCCATTGTGTGCGTACTTAGTACATTGTTTTACATTGCATTTCTGTTGCATATGCTCATCCAGCATATGAACACATGATACTACATTTTGAACCGTTGTAACCATTTGACTATGTGAACCGTCTTAACCCTTCGATTATATGAACCGTTTGTAACCATTGAACCGTGTAAACCAGTTGTATCCGTTGACATGATTTACATTTGACAATAGACATTTGACTATACATAAACATTTCCACAATTGTTAAACATTTCATCTTGATGGTTTGGTTTGAGTAAGTGATTAAGTAACGAGACGTGTGTAATATGATACAAGCATGGTGGATACGCCGCTGGTACTTCCTATATATAAGTGTTTGTATGGTATTACATATCGTAGCGTTATTTGAATCATTTCAATTTGAGACATATGACATTTTATACAAATAACACACTTTTCACGAGACATTGTTTTACAAACGACTTATCTTATACAAACTCATTTTACATGGTTATCTGTTTAACCATACAGTGTTCTCTTATTTATACATATCATCTGATCTTATCGTTTTTCAAATGATTTACAAGACAAAGCAAATTACAAGGTTCATGACTAAACATTTTCTCAAACATAAGTCATGAATTCCGTTTTCACAAAACCAATGTATCTCACAGGCATTTTTATGCTGACGTACCTATTTTCACATGTGTTTTCAGGAGATGATGCATAGGACTTATCAAGACATACTTAGGCGGACCTGTGCCTTAGTGACTTAAAACGAGACAAGAACTAGTTAAATTATGTTATGTACTCTTTGGTTCTTGTATAAAACAATGTAAACTTTCATGTATGATTAATAAAACGAAACTTCAATTGCCATGGATTTGAAACAATTGATTTTGTTACAAACACTCCCCGACATTTCCGCCACGTTTTATATGTTCTACGTGGTCGGGGTGTGACACGGGATTATAGTGATAGGTGCATGAGAATCATAGGGTGTACTACTGTGTATGGTAAGACACGGAACGTAACATGACACCGAATAACGAAATGGACGTAACATGGTCAAAACATGGTGGATACGCCGCGGGTACTTCCTATATATAAGTGTTTTCATCATGTTACCGAACTTTTGTAAAGCGTGCCATGAGAAATTCGGTATTTTGCAGACCTATTTAGACCCGATACAAACTTTAACAACTCACAAACACATTGCTAAATGCACGATATCCGATTATCCACAATGAGACCCCATTCTTAACACATCGCTTTCAATACACACGCCATTCTTATACTCGCATTCGTTTATTAGGTCAATCATTCACTTTTATACCTCCATTATTCCACGCTATTCTCTGCCTTTTGTACAAACCTCGTCTGCAGTCAATCCGTTTAAACATTCGAACCCTAAAATGCTTTCTTACTTTTAAAACTATTTTCCATTCTTTATTTATGCACAAACATACTTAGCTGGTTGTTACCTCCAAGACCATTTTTTTTTAAATACCTAACTTCCTCGTTTTCCACCGAAAAAGAATTCCCTACAAAACTGAGATTTGCCAATGCTCTTTAAAACCAACGAAACTTTTTCTTACAACCAACAGTGCGGCCACACTTTTCATCAAAATACATACCGTTTTATACGAAAGCTTCCTTCTTAGGTAACACATTTTAAAATACCTCATCAATGAGTTATTCAAACTTGTTTAAACTCGCTTGTCTATACACACACATGCATGTTTCACTTATGCTCAATGCCTCGAATCATTTTAGACAAACGAACCCTTTTTACAAACCTATCTTTTCGTTCCTCGAAACTTCATACTTTTCAACACATTTCAAAACTTCCAAGTCTCGATTATAGACAATCATTCTTTTAGCCAAAATGCTTTTTCTCCAAGATCTTCCTCTTGAATAAATTTCGGGACGAAATTTCCTAAAGTAGGGGAGACTATAACGCCTCGTATTTTCGTATTTCTATTTTAAAAATGTTCATATTCGTATTCTAATTTTAGAAACCTTACATTCGTATTTTTTTTTCAATCTCACAATTCGAGGTGTTAATCATAATAAAATTCATATTTTATACATATTTGTTATTCACACAACTGATCATTTAAATACGTATTTATATGCTAACCGACACTATTTATACGTATAAATACTTATACACACATCCTCAATACTTGAGTTATACTTTTATACTTTTATATACTCAATTACATAATATATACTCAAGAAATACCAAGAAATATACCAATCATCTTTCCACCTCATCAATCCTCTTCAACCTTCTTTAACCAATCATATGTCACCATTTTCCACCTCCTTTCTCCACCAATCATCTTTCCACCTCATCAATCCTCTTTCACCTTCTTTAACCAATCATATTTCACCCTTTTCCACCTTCTCCACCTATAAATACCAACCTCCTTCTACCATTTTCTTCACACCATTCTTCTCTCCATCTCTCTAATTCTCTCAATCTCTTTAAATCAAGAATTCTAAGAATTCTAAAAGGACACTAAGTGTTCCAACCATTCTTCTCTCAACATCTCTACTTCTCTCAAATCTTCCAAGCAAGGAAGAGAACTCTAAGAGTTCTAAAAGAAAACACTAAATGGCTATTTGGCAACATCTGAATGGTTAAGTGTTGAACCAGTAAGAGGTTTGAACCATTAAGTGCTGAACCAGTAAGAGGTAGGTCTGAATCATTAAGAGCATGTATAATGCTTAACCGTTCAGAGGCAAATGTCTGACCAATTCAGATTAGAGGTCTTAACAATTCAGAGGCAAATGTCCGAACCATTCAGACATCTGCTCGTGAAACAAACTGTCTAAGCCATTAAGTGTTGAACCAGTAAGAGGTCTGAACCATTAAGAGCCTCATTAAGAGGTAAACAAACAGCCCCTAAGTGTTTTAAAGGAAACTTTGAAGCTCCAACCTCTAACTCTTCACGGAATCACCAAAGGAAACTTTGCAAAACTGTGAGTACACTTGACCCGTTTAACTTTTAAAACACTTTGGGTTGTAACATGTTAATATACAAACTTCACATACACGCACTTAAACATGCTTTATACTCTCAATCCTATATACATGCTACTTGTTTACTTAGGTTCATGCTAGATTATACATGCTTTATGTCATTAACTTTGCTAAGCCCCAACTTAACATATATAGCGCTATAGGAGTAGCACGCCGCCCGTCGAGGTCTTGTTAAGTCTTTATTTATTCTTGAACGGTCTCGTCACTTTTGTGGCGAGGGATTCTAAATACTAGTGGACACTTGGGTTTGACATATTGTGATGCATGCTAGTTATCTTGTTTACAAATTGCCATGTGGATTCGAGAAAATGCTTTTATACTTATGCTATATTTATACAAACCTTGTGTACTCGCCAACGCTTTCGCATTGACACTTTATTTTAAATATGTTACAGGTTGATGATGATCGTATGAATCTAGTAGGGATGACTAGAAACACGCTCAAGAAATTACTAGATTTGATTTATTATGTTATGTTGAACTCATTGTATTGTCTTTTGTTTGTTGTAATTGTATTTTCCTTTCCATGTTGTAATCGAATTCTTATAGTAATAAAATGAAATTCATTATTTAAATACTTGTCACAAATTCTAGTGTTATGTGTAATGAGCAATCTATCTTTGTCTCACTCTGATGTTTCCGCTATCGGTTGGGGTGTGACACTCGAGATACCAGCATTTTAACAAAATCATTTGAACTTGTTTAGTGATATGTAGATTTCAGACAAAAACAGAGTCGAGCCTTTAGTTTTGGATGCCTCACTTTTATGGATTCAAGATCCAAGATCTCAATCAAATTAAAACAACAATTCCAAAGTTCAATTTTGTCCAACCGTCGTCCAACCGTTCATCCCTACCGTCCAAACCGTTCACTTTTATCCAATCGCCGCCACTGTCATCCTCATCGCCCCCTCACTTTTAACCGTCGCAATCTTGCAAAAAGCCCACCTCGGATTTGCATTACTTGTGGCGGTGGTCACCAAAGCCAGTGGCGTTCACCTGTTACCGGACGTTCAGGTGGGGTGGGGAATTGTTTGTTTTTATAATTTTTAGTAATTTATATAAATGGTCCTGTAATTAATAATGAATTGTTACATAAACGGTCCTTTTGGTTGTAAAAGGGTATTTTTTGTCATTTTATTCTCGAGCCATGCATGTACTAGTCGAGACTAGTCGGTCTCGAGTCGCAACAGGACCCGCAACCGAGGTCTTCGAGTCTTGTTGTTTGTGTGTTGGTGATGTGGTCTCGAGTCGAGACAGTGGGGTCTCGACTCGCAATCCCTTGTCGAGACTATGAATGTGTAAAAAACTTCCATATTTCCAGCTCCATCATTCCGCAACATCAGTAACAATTTTGGCAGTTTCTCAAATCAGATCAAATCACAATTATTCAACAATCATGCACCCTAAATATTTCTCTAGGTTTGATCACTAATTTCACATTCAAACAGATCATCAGATTAGCGAAAACAAGGACTAGCATGTAACCCCACATCATGGCCAATCAATTAATCATGAAATCATTGAACTATATCAAACAATCATCAGTTGGTCACAAACTAATCATCACGCAAAATAAAATCATCGATTATGGCATCAAACCTAGCCACACGAATATCATGCAATACCCGAACCAAAGCTGCTTGTATATCATCTATTCATCTAACACATGTTCCGATTTCACAACATAATCTCATTAATAAACATCACTAGCATGAAACCCTAGTTGTCATATAGAAATCGAGATCATGTCAACTAACAAAGATGTAACACTAACCGAATCGTGTGATGTGACAAGCTTGATCGAGAGGGAGGGCTTCGGGTGAGAGGTGATGCCGTCGAACAAGGAGAGAAAGAGAGAAAGCTTAGGGTTTGGTGTTTTCTTCAGTTGCCAATATGAGGATAATACACAACCCTTTGTGTATTATGCGTATGAGAGGAGTGGACGGGCCGAACCCATCTTGGGTTGCATCTTTGGTCTCGAGTTAAACATAGTGGAGTTGGGCCGAGAGGTGCATGGTGCGGTTATGTTTAGGGTGTGCGGTCCAAACCTTTTGTGCAACCAATTTTCATAATACAATTATATAACGCAACCATATAAGCTCATTCCATAGAAATCAAATACACCAACTAGTCACGAAATGTTCAAACCAGTTACATTAAAACACAAAGAAAGGTTCTGGAATACGGGTTGTCACATTATCCCCAAGTTGAAAGAAATTTTGTCCCGAAATTTGGTACGTACTCACTGAGGAAGCTAGTTAAGTTGCATGGTTTTCCTGGGGTGTCACATCCTCCCCCCGTTGGTTTGGAATTTCGTCCCGAAATTCCGTGGTAGCTTCAGCCTCAGTAGTAGTTGTACTGTTTGCAAACAATTGGGGATACTTTTGCTTCATCTGATCTTCGCGTTCCGAGGTGAACTCTGGGCCACGACGGCAGTTCCAACAAACTCGAACAAGAGGTATTCTGGTGTGCTTGAAGACCTTAACATCCCGGTCCGTGATTTCGACTGGTTCCTCGACGAATCGCAACTGTTCGTCGATAGTGAGCTCCTTCAAAGGAACTATGAGGGTCTCATCTGACAGACACTTCTTCAGATTCGACACCTGGAAAACGTTGTGAACTGCACCGAGTTCTGCTGGTAGGTTCAGTCTGTAGGCTACTTTGCCTATTCTTTCTATGATTTCGAACGGTCCGACATACCGCGGGTTAAGTTTGCCCCGTTTGCCAAAACGAACCACACCCTTCCAGGGTGAGACTTTGAGTAGCACTCGATCCCCAACTTGGAACTCGAGTGGTTTCCTGCGCTTATCGGCGTAACTTTTCTGACGGTCACGAGCCACCACCATGCGTTGCCGTATCTGTGCAATCCGTTCAGTAGCATCAACTACCATTTCTGGACCTGTGATTTGACTATCCCCCACCTCTGCCCAATAGAGAGGTGACCGGCATTTACGTCCGTATAATGCCTCGAATGGAGCGGCTTGAATGCTGGTGTGGTAACTGTTATTGTACGAGAACTCCACTAACGGGAGATGCTTTTCCCAGTTGTTTCCGAAATCGATAACACATGCCCGAAGCATGTCTTCTAGAGTCTGGATAGTGCGCTCAGACTGCCCATCCGTCTGAGGGTGATAAGCTGTGCTCATGTCTAATCGTGAGCCAAAAGCTTTGTGCATTGCTTGCCATAGTTCTGAAGTGAATCGTGCATCACGATCCGAGATAATAGAGGTTGGCACTCCGTGCCTTGAGACAACTTCCTTGAGATATACGTCTGCTAAAGTGGAGAACTTATCCGTTTCCTTGATAGCCAAGAAGTGAGCAGACTTTGTGAGTCGATCCACGATCACCCAGATAGTATCATTCCCACGCTGGGATCTAGGCAGGCCAGTAACAAAATCCATGGAAATTTCTTCCCATTTCCATTGTGGTATCCTTGGTTGCTGAAGTAGGCCTGATGGTTTCTGATATTCCGTCTTGACCCTCGCACAGGTCAAACACTTGCTAACGTAAGTTGCGATGTGGGCCTTCATACTAGGCCACCAATATGTAGCTCTGAGATCATGGTACATTTTGTCCGAACCTAGGTGTACCGAGTAGCAAGACTTATGTGCTTCATCCATTACAAGCTCGCGTAAGTTGCCATAAAGTGGGACCCAAATATGCCCCGTTACATAATAGGCGCCGTCTTCCCTCTGTTCTAATCGTTGCCTTGAGCCACGTAAGGCTTCAGCCCTGACATTCTCTGGTTTCAATGCTTCTACCTGAGCATCTCGTATCTGTGCAGGAAGACTAGACTGAATAGTAAGCTGTAATGCTCGCACGCGTCTAGGTACAGTATCCTTTCGACTGAGAGCGTCAGCCACAACATTGGCTTTGCCTGGATGGTACTTGATGGCACATTCGTAATCATTCAGTAGCTCAACCCATCGACGTTGACACATGTTCAATTCCTTCTGCTTGAAGATATGCTCGAGACTCTTGTGATCGGTGTAGATAGTGCACTTGGTACCGTATAGGTAATGTCGCCATATCTTAAGCGCGAAAACAACAGCTCCCAGCTCTAAATCGTGCGCCGTATAGTTCCGTTCGTGAACTTTAAGTTGGCGCGATGCATAAGCAATGACCTTGTCGCGCTGCATTAACACACATCCAAGACCCTGAATGGATGCGTCACAATAAACCACAAAATCGTCCGTGCCCTCTGGCAATGAAAGAATAGGTGCGCTGCAAAGCCTATCCTTTAAGTCTTAAAAAGCTGTCTCTTGTGTATTACCCCAACGATAAGTAACACCTTTCTGTGTCAGTAGTGTAAGTGGCTGTGCAATCCTTGAGAAGTCTTTGATAAACCTCCTGTAATAACCCGCCAAACCCAAGAATTGGCGTATTTCCGTTGGTGTACGCGGTGCAGGCCAGTTCCTGATCGAGTCTACCTTGGATGGATCAACATGAATCTCGTCCTTGTTTACTACATGGCCTAGAAAGTGGACTTCACGAAGCCAGAAGTCGCATTTTGAAAACTTGGCGTACAGCTGTTCTTTTCGAAGAAGTTCCAAAATAAGTCGTAAATGCTGCTCGTGCTCCTCTTGATTCTTAGAGTAGATCAGGATGTCGTCGATGAAAACAATCACAAACTTGTCCAAGTAAGGCTTGCACACTCTATTCATAAGATCCATGAAGACTGCAGGTGCGTTCGTTAACCCGAATGGCATGACCAGAAACTCGTAGTGGCTGTAACGGGTTATGAATGCTGTTTTGGAGACGTCCTCATCCCGAACTCTCAGCTGATGGTAACCTGACCTCAGATCAATCTTTGAGTAGTAGCTCGACCCTTGCAACTGGTCGAACAGGTCGTCAATACGTGGAAGAGGATAGCGATTCTTCACAGTCACCTTGTTTAGTTCGCGGTAATCTATGCACATCCTGAAAGTTCCATCTTTCTTCTTTACAAACAATACTGGAGCTCCCCAGGGCGAAGAGCTAGGACGTATAAAACCCTTATCCAAGAGTTCTTGCAGTTGCTTAGACAGTTCTTCCAGTTCGGTTGGAGCTGATCGATACGGTGCGCGAGCTATGGGTGCTGCTCCTGGAGTTAGTTCAATCTGGAATTCGACCTGGCGATGAGGCGGTAGCCCAGGTAAATCTTCAGGAAACACTTAAGGAAAATCGCGTACCACCGGGATATCCTCTAATCTCTTTTCGTTCGCTGATGCATCAGTAACAAGTGCTAGAATGGCAGTGTGGCCCTTACGTAAACACTTCTAGGCCTTCAGGAAAGAGATGATGCCAACCACGGCACCACTCTTGTCGCCTTGAACTTCGAGAGGTTCTTTACCAGAACGGGGAATTCAAACAATCTTCTCCTTGCATAAGATCTCTGCTTGCTGTTTGGATAACCAATCCATACCAATAACGATGTCAAAACTACCCAAAGCTATGGGAATTAGATCGATAGAGAAAGTCTGACCAGCGAGGATAAGATTACAACCCTGAACTATGTGTGTGGCCTCTAAACTTCTACCGTTATCTAACTCTACGACATGCTTAGTGTTCAAAAGTGTGGGTGTGCGCTTGAGCATTTGACTAACTTTCAGAGACATATAACTGGTATCCGCACCCGAATCAAATAATACAGTAACATAAAAGTCGTCGAGAAGAAACTTACCCATGACCACTTTAGGATCGTTCCTGGCATCACCCTGCCCCAGCACAAAAGCACGGCCCCTAGCGCCGTTGTTCCCATCATTGTTATTTCCCCCGTTGTTGTTTCCGTTGCCTTGGTTATTGTTGTTGTTGTTCTGGTTTCGATTTAACTGGGGGCAGTGTCTTTTGAAGTGACCTTCAGCGCCACAATGAAAACATCCCTTGTTGCCCTGTTGCCGATTCTGCGGTGTTTGCTGCTGCTGCTGGTTCTGAGTTACAGGTCGTGGGCTCCTACAATCATTGGCCTCATGACCCATCTTGAGACACCTCTAACAACGACCCTTATTGCACTGGCCGCTGTGGTGCCTGTTACAATTGTTGCACCTTGGGTGATTTCCTCGATATAATCTCTGCCCGTGACTACCAGATGACTGCTGACTGGGACTCTGGTAGTTGTCAGTCTTTCGCTGCTGAACCTGAGACTGAACCGTAGTTGAACCCTTACTGGAATCCCCCCTCCCATTTTCGCTTGTTGTCACTGGGAGTAGCAGGAGTAGCTGAAGTGGTAGCGGTAGTAGTGTCACACCCTGGCTTTGCGGAAGCGTGGTTAATTTTGGTGTGACTTCTTAATACCATAGCTTAACCATAACAAGCTATATGAAATAAAAACCATGCAAGATCATCCATTTAAGTTTTAAAAACATAAGTAACATAACATTGTTTTACGGCGTTCATGCACCAGAAACTACAACCTGATAACATAAGGACATTGTTTGAAAGACATAAACATCGACATGAAACAAACACAGTTTAAGGGCTGTGACTCGTCCAGGAAAAAGTCACATCCCCTAAACCCAGATGACCTCGTAACTCATGTGCAGCGGGAAAGCATAACATACCGCGCCAGATCTTTAGTTCCCTGAAATACATGTAAGTTGAAAAATCAACAATAATGTTGAGCGAGTTCATGTGTAAGTGAGTAAGTAAAACCTTTGTATGTATAAAATCCTGGTATGTAGCAAATAAGGAAAAAGAGATCACCAATGGTTTGCAAGGCCATTGATATGTGTGAAGTGCAAGTAGGAAGACTCAAACCTAGCGGATTTATGCGTTGGGCACAAAGTCACCCCGAGGTCCGTTATGTTGGGCATGGGGCTGGGCTCGCTACACCCAGATAGATCTACCGCTCCTGTCCCTCGGTCCTACCCTGAGGATTAATGGCCTCAAGTTTCCGCCTACCCACTCACATGATCTAAGTAGTAAACCTCCTTACGCTAACCATACCATGTATAAAGTTCTCATAAATATAGTAACATGTATTTCACCCCCGCAGTTTAGAAAACTAAAAACAATTAAGAGAAAAGGGGGACATGAACTCACAGTGGTGCGTCTCTACCAAGTATATCTCCTGATCAAGCAGCTGTGCGACGACCTACACGTACTATCTCTATTAGACGGACGGCCGTACCTTAGCTTAATGGTTTAAGTTTTTGAGAAATAGTTAGACAACTATTTCGTGTTTTCATGTTGAAAGTACTTGGTAATTATTTTCCTTCCCAAGGATGGGGGATTTAATACATGTGCGTTCGTATAACTTTGAAATATATTATTATGTCTCACTTAATATATATTTTATTTCTAACTCCAAAATATAAATATTTTTCCCAAAAATATTATATTTTAATACATATGATTTTCCCAAAATAATACCTTGACAAAAATACGCGTTCATAAATATTTCCTTAAAATGCGTAAGTTACGTTTTAAAGATCGAGTGGTAATAATAATTACCGGTGTAACTTAAATGATTATTGTGAAGGCGTTCGTATTATTTTGGAGTCGTTATCATTTGGTAATATTATTTTTACCCTAAAAATAATATTTGCATAGTTCACAAAATAATCATAAACATTTATACAAGTGACGCTATGAAAAATATATATGTCAAATATATATTTACCCCGTTTTATTTTGTGAAAATCCCACCTCCGATATTTTGTAAATAAAGTCGTGGCGAAATTTACACTTTGAAAACAAGTCAAGAATACATTTATAACACTTGTGATGAAAATATTTCTAAGTGTTAGGTTTTTGGAAAAATTTCGCCAGAGTTTCCCCTGTAACTGGAGGTGGCCACGCTTTCAAGCGTATCATTTTCTTTTATAATTCAAATCAACAATTTTCTCATTCACAATAACAATTTCCAAACCATCAAATTAGTCAATATATAAGTAAATCGCAAAAATTACATGAACTTGTGGTTTGTCCATAATATGTAGTAATTTCCATTACTTTTGGTGGATCTTTGTAATAATCTACTTGGTTTCTTGAAAATCTTGTTTTTAAAGAAAATATACTTTCACATCTTCTTGTGAAATTTGAAAAAAAATAATTCTTTGTCGAAACTTAGTGTTACACAAGTGTTTACACACTTGTGTGTTTTTAAAAATCACTCTTGTTCATGAAAGATCCGGTTTTAAAGTATGTTTTCTCTTGACACTTGATTCTTTGAAAAGACCACTTGTAGATCTGTAGATCTACTAGTTTTGAACACTATTTCGTAAGTAAAATCGATTTTACACAAGTTCATGTTTAGTGTGTGGTAGAGTTTCATCATTTAACCCTTTTTACACTTGAACATACTCTATGTCATGATCCATGAACATGACCATCCGGGTTAGATGATGATCCGAGCTACCACAACATAGATCGGCACTAAATAATCACCACAAGACAAGTCTTACAAGTTTTACACAACATCATAGCTTTTAACCAACATCTTTAACATTTTAGTAGACTTTTACATATCATCTTGTAAGTTCATGAGTTTTAACCGTCACATTTCATTATAACCACTTTAAAATAGATCGAGAGGGCGTTTGTAGCAACTTACTACTAGCTCGAGGCTAGGGAAGAAACTAGTCGAAGATTGGGTGGATAAAAGCAATGGGGTGAAGTCCTTCACGTTCCGAATGCACCAAGCTTCCTTGTGTGAGGTTTCCCACACGCTTCACACACTTTCAAACCACACCGGCTAGAATGGTGACGCTGGCAGGTGTTGCACTTGGGCTGGGTGCCCATATATCCCTTTCCTTTCTTCCCACTACCAGCTGTAACCTGAGCTGGCGCGCTCGACTCTCCTTTCTTAACAACCCCACTAGTGCCTTGCTTGAAGTTCGAGAACTTCCGTTTGTTACCTCCTGATGACTCGACGTGAGTCTCCTTCTTCTTAGTCTCGACATCATCGAACTTGTTTAGGCGGATAGCCTCCTCAGTGAGAGCCACGCTCAGATCAATTGCCTCAGTAATTGTCATAGGCTTGGATGAGGTCACCATACTTATGATTTGAGGAGCTAATCCCCAAATGAAGCGCTCAATTCGCTTGAACTCTGGAGTGACCATATAAGGTACCACATGCGATAAGTCATGAAACCTCTGAACATACTCTGCGATCTTTGGACCTTCCATCTTCAAATGCCAGAATTCAGTTTCCAACCTTTGGATTTCCGCACGAGAGCAATACTTTTTACGCATAAGCTCTTTCAGTTCGGTCCAGGTCATTGCGTAGGCTGTGGCTTCTCCAAGAGTCTGCACTTGCAAATTCCACCAGGACAGGGCTCCATCCAAGAATAGCCCAGAAATGTAGGTGACTTGCTGGTCTGGTGCACACTTGCTCATGCGGAGAATAGATTCCGTCTTCTCGGCCCAACGAACAAAAGCGACAGCACCTCCGGTGCCATCAAAGTTGACAGGCTTGCAGTCTAGAAACTGCTTGTAGGTGCACCCTGCACATACGTTACAACATATGAATGGCATTAGCAACCTTGCTAGAGATATCCAATTAGGTCATGGTATGCCTTAATGACTTAGTATTACCATGAGGTGGATTGTTGTTGCCAGTATTGCCAGAATTACTTCCACTAGTCCCTCCTTGAGAGGCGGCGTACTGTGCGATGGCAGCAGCGATGACTTGCTGAAGCTCTGCCTCATTGGTCGGTATTCGCGTTTGACGTCTCGGCGGCATCTTCTATAAGATGTGTTCACGTGGGTCAGGTCATAGTAAAGCGTACGTATTTAATAATAGTATTAGTACATAACATCTCATGTTATAAACACACTAATCACATAACATCCCATGTTACAATCATATCAATCACACAACATCCCATGTCGTAAAACATAAATAATCAATCAAAACAATCACATATGATGAGAATACTGCGATTGCATTGCTATAATCGAGACCACATGGTAAAGTGTACAAGTACATAATAGTGTCATACATCATCATCGACTAAGGGCTACATCACCCCAGTCCAAAAGAATATCAAATCAGTGTCAATACATCCCATATACATGATCAACAAAAGTCAGTATGCAGTCTCCAAAAGTAGCTGTGTAGTCAGAGCAATCGCCGTCTTCTCACCAATGTCCACCCATGTTGTACTAAAGATGCCCTATACTGATGGCGGTGGAGGAGGGGGAAAATGGGAATAAAACAGACGTCGCAAATGGAGCCAGTCCTCCTCCATGGCTCTCTGGGAACGCAATCAGGACGCCATCTGCTGCTCCAGTGCCAAAAGGCGTGCAGCAGAGTCCTGTGGTAAAGGTCGAGAGGACTGCGAAGAAGCAGGGTGGGTCTGACCCTGACACTGGCACGACGGTGTCTGAGCTCTCTCGAGCTCCTGAATGCGCCGTGTGAGTGCCTTCTGCTGGACAACAAACGACATCAGAACGTCCTCAATGGAATACCCCATATGGAAAGGATGGTAGGGGTCGGTCGGTGGCATAACAGGTGGTGACGTCCAGAGAAATGGCTCACTGGCTGGATCGAAAGGTGGTACAGAGAATGGAGAAACAGGGGGAATAGCAGTAGAAAACTATGGTACCACTGGGATAGATACCGGCACATGTCCAAAGGGATGAGCCGAGGAACCCTCTCCAGGTCGAGCTGGAGGTGTGAACTGAGGGAACGAAAAAGAGAAATCAATGTGACGTGCATCGATGGTATGCGGGGGAATAGGTGGGAGCTCATCATCAGCGTCAATCCACCCATTCTGGGTGTGCGCATACCTGGGATCAATGTGGGTCGCGAATAGTGCATGCTCGGGCTCCAGGGGAACAGGATCAGGTAGGGGAGCAAAAAAAGGGTCAACGGGTACATCGGCGATGAGAGGGGCATCAACATGGTCAGCAACAACAACATGGTCACCCTCTAATAGTGGAGCATCAACCGGGTGATCATCAATGGGTAGGTCAGCAATCACAGGGTCAACAACGGGTATACCAGCATGAACAGGGTCATGCTCAAATGCAGGGTCTAGAGCGGCTACCGGCTCGGGGGCCATGGCAGGCTCGGGGTCATCAAACGCCATCTCAAAATCAAACGCAGGGTCAATGGGATCGACTGGGTCAACTGGGTCAACCGGGTCCTCCATAGGCTGATCCAGTGGTATAAACTCGATGTCCTGATCTGGGTCAAACCCAGGGGGAAAGACAGGATCGGAATCCTCCTCAACATCGTGATCAAAAGCAAAGCTCGGGGCAGGGGCAACAGAGGATGCCCTATCAGGATCTGAACCGTGAGAAAAGTGTTGCGCACTCTGAGTGTGTGATGGTGCGAAGGCCACAGACTCGAAAGAGTCTGGGACCGGTGAGTGAGCAGGTGACTCCTCAGCGGGAGCATCTGCGAGCAACAAAAGATCACCAGCAGCTAGAAGGGCCTCGCCCTGAACATCATCCTCTAGGGGCTCATCATCAAATAGATCGACGTCGTCGTCAGCGTCGGCGTCGAGGAGTATATCAAGAGCAGGGTATGAAGCAAGTGGTATCGGGGCAGGGATCTCTACGAGCGGTAGGTCCCCATCAAAAGGGCCATCAGCGGGCTCATCGACAGCGTCGGGTAACGCAAAGGGCTGGAAGTCATCCTCATCTGTGCTGGTAACATCTAATGTGTGGACCTCGTGCTCCGAAGACTCTAGGTCGTCTGATACAATGGGCCTAGGGCCCGTGGTGTCCGAATCACTAGTGCCGGACGAGTCCATGGTGTCTGTAACACAAACATAGATATGCACAAATAATCAATCATACAATCAGATAAACACATTAGTCACCAATTAAATAATCAAATAGTTCTCCTAGTCCCACTAGCCTCCCATCCTCCCAGACTGATCTTCCTAGTCCCACTAGCCTCCCAGACTGCTCTTCCTAGTCCCACTAGCCTCCCAGCCTCCCAGACTGCTCTTCCTAGTCCCACTAGCCAATTCTCTCAGCCTCTCAGACTGACTCCCTAGTCCCACTAGACAACTACCTCGGCCTCCAAGACCGAGCCTCGGCCTCCCAGACCGAGCCTCAGCCTCCCAGACTGAGCCTATAAATTAATAAATAAAATGTGCTCAACATTTGTTTATAAAATCGTTTTGGATCTGGACTTAAGTGGTATGCAGTGTAAAAATGTTTTCGTGAGAGCCCTAGTGATCATAGTCTAGACTCGAGAAGGAATCCTAGTTCGCTATGATCAGAGCTCTGATACCAAGCTGTCACACCCTGGCTTTGTGGAAGCGTGGTTAATTTTGGTGTGACTTCTTAATACCATAGCTTAACCATAACAAGCTATATGAAATAAAAACCATGCAAGATCATCCATTTAAGTTTTAAAAACATAAGTAACATAACATTGTTTTACGGCGTTCATGCACCGGAAACTACAACCTGATAACATAAGGACATTGTTTGAAAGACATAAACATCGACATGAAACAAACACAGTTGAAGGACTGTGACTCGTCCAGGAAAAAGTCACATCCCCTAAACCCGGATGACCTCGTAACTCATGTGCAGCGGGAAAGCATAACATACCGCGCCAGATCTTTAGTTCCCTGAAATACATGTAAGTTGAAAAATCAACAATAATGTTGAGCGAGTTCATGTGTAAGTGAGTAAGTAAAACCTTTGTATGTATAAAATCCTGGTATGTAGCAAATAAGGAAAAAGAGATCACCAATGGTTTGCAAGGCCATTGATATGTGTGAAGTGCAAGTAGGAAGACTCAAACCTAGCGGATTTATACGTTGGGCACAAAGTCACCCTGAGGTCCGTTAAGCTGGGCCTGGGGCTGGGCTCGCTACACCTAGATAGATCTACCGCTCCTGTCCCTCGGTCCTACCCTGAGGATTAATGGCCTCAAGTTTCCGCCTACCCACTCACATGATCTAAGTAGTAAACCTCCTTACGTTAACCATACCATGTATAAAGTTCTGATAAATATAGTAACATGTATTTCACCCCCGCAGTTTAGAAAACTGAAACAGTTAAGAGAAAAGGGGGACATGAACTCACAGTGGTGCGTCTCTACCAAGTATATCTCCTGATCAAGCAGCTGTGCGACGACCTACACGTACTATCTCTATTAGACGGACGGCCGTGCCTTAGCTTAATGGTTTAAGTTTCTGAGAAATAGTTAGACAACTATTTCGTGTTTTCATGTTGAAAGTACTTGGTAATTATTTTTCTTCCCAAGGATGGGGGATTTAATACATGTGCGTTCGTATAACTTTGAAATATATTATTAAGTCTCACTTAATATATATTTTATTTCTAACTCCAAAATATAAATATTTTTCCCAAAAATATTATATTTTAATACATACGATTTTCCCAAAATAATACCTTGACAAAAATACGCGTTCATAAATATTTCCTTAAAATGCGTAAGTTACGTTTTAAAGATCGAGTGGTAATAATAATTACCGGTGTAACTTAAATGATTATTGTGAAGGCGTTCGTATTATTTTGGAGTCGTTATCATTTGGTAATATTATTTTTACCCTAAAAATAATATTTGCATAGTTCACAAAATAATCATAAACATTTATACAAGTGACGCTATGAAAAATATATATGTCAAATATATATTTACCCCGTTTTATTTTGTGAAAATCCCACCTCCGATATTTTGTAAATAAAGTCGTTGCGAAATTTACACTTTGAAAACAAGTCAAGAATACATTTATAACACTTGTGATGAAAATATTTCTAAGTGTTAGGTTTTTGGAAAAATTTCGCCAGAGTTTCCCCTGTAACTGGAGGTGGCCACGCTTTCAAGCGTATCATTTTCTTTTATAATTCAAATCAACAATTTTCTCATTCACAATAACAATTTCCAAACCATCAAATTAGTCAATATATAAGTAAATCGCAAAAATTACATGAACTTGTGGTTTGTCCATAATATGTAGTAATTTCCATTACTTTTGGTGGATCTTTGTAATAGTCTACTTGGTTTCTTGAAAATCTTGTTTTTAAAGAAAATATACTTTCACATCTTCTTGTGAAATTTGACAAAAATAATTCTTTGTCGAAACTTAGTGTTTACACACTTGTGTGTTTTTAAAAATCACTCTTGTTCATGAAAGATCCGGTTTTAAAGTATGTTTTCTCTTGATACTTGGTTCTTTGAAAAGACCACTTGTAGATCCGTAGATCTACTAGTTTTGAACACTATTTCGTAAGTAAAATCGATTTTACACAAGTTCATGTTTAGTGTGTGGTAGAGTTTCATCATTTAACCCTTTTTACACTTGAACATACTCTATGTTATGATCCATGAACATGACCATCCGGGTTAGATGATGATCCGAGCTACCACAACATAGATCGGCACTAAATAATCACCACAAGACAAGTCTTACAAGTTTTACACAACATCATAGCTTTTAACCAACATCTTTAACATTTTAGTAGACTTTTACATATCATCTTGTAAGTTCATGAGTTTTAACCGTCACATTTCATTTTAACCACTTTAAAATAGATCGACAGGGCGTTTGTAGCAACTTACTACTAGCTCGAGGCTAGGGAAGAAACTAGTCGAAGATTGGGTGGATAAAAGCAATGGGGTGAAGTCCTTCACGTTTCGAATGCACCAAGCTTCCTTGTGTAAGACCCTTAACACTTGTATGCCCTTGAACTTGCAAGATCAAAACCGAAAATGCATGGATGGATTGTGGGTGCTCTCGGCCGAGAACCAAAGAGAGAGAGAGAGTGTTTTGTTGTTCAAGTGTTGAGTGGAAAGTATGGTGGATTATGTAGGCTACTTATAGACAAAGTTCAAGATTATTAACCAATGGATTTCATGTCTCCATGATATTAGGCAAGAGTGATTAGTTTAATCAAAAATAGGACAATGGTGTCCCTTGGGGACCGAATTCGTTGGATGGGGGGGGGGGGGTCCTTAGTCCAATTTCAACTAGATGGTTAGGATTTAGTTAGGTGATTAGAAGGTTAACTTGGTTACTAGCGTGTTATGCATTAAAGCGGGTGTTAGGGTATTCAGGGACTCTAACTGGTTCAGAAAAATAAAAACAATGTTGTTGGCAATATTTTTATGTTCCGGGTATAGTCCGGTTGTTCGGTTGGATAGTGATCCGTTAAAGTGCTTAACAAAGCCTTAAAGTGTCGTTAATATTATTTTTAGTGACACAACTTATTCCCGACACTTTGGAAAGTGTCTAGTAATATTTTTCTCATGTTTTGGCACTTTATTAGTTAGCTAGATGCTGAATTTTTAATTAAAGTGCTGAATTTTGTACTTAGAGTACGTTTTAGGCACATCCGGTCACTGTAACTTATTCCTAGTGACGCAGTTCTACAACCCTTATATCCCTACACTCTCTATTAGTGTAGCAACTATCTCTGGCTCATACAGGCCTTAGAGGCAGTACCTTCCTGGTGCTAGTTATGACAGCACGTTCAATAGGTTATCCGTTCATTGTGCTACTGTGCTTTTGGTGCATCAAGGTTGTCACTAAGGTGTTGTAAGCAAAACATGGAGTGACAGCAAGTAAAGTATGATGCAAGTAAGTACATGTATCAGCATTCAAGTAGCAGTTTATCCATAGCTTCAAGTAAGCACAGTAATTAAGCAGTAATCAATTATTAATTAAGTCGTACGAATACCTGGTTTAGTGTGGGTTGTCACAAGTAGTAGCGCTGATACGTTTAGGCAGCCTGTTCTGATCCACTGCCTGATCCGTGAGGCGATGAGCAAGACGCTGAATATCCTGGATATTATCAAGGTTAGCCGATGTCACATGGCTCTGAATTTCTGGCGCTAGCCCCTTGAGATACAACTCAATGCGCTTGATTGGAGGGTCCACCATAGTTGGACATAAGATGGCCAGCTCGTTTGATCGTTTCGTATAAGCTTCAATTTCCGACCCTGTCATTTTCAAATGAAAGAGCTCCACTTCCAACTTGTGGATGTCATCACGTGTGCAGTATTCCCGTTTGATGAGTTCCTTGAAATCATTCCAAGGGGTGGCGTTAGCAGCTGCCAGCCCTAATATCTGAACTTGCACATTCCACCAAGTCAGCGCAATTCCTTCTAGAGTACCAGTGGCGTACTTCACCCTGCAAGCCTCAGGGCATTCACACATTTCAAATACTGACTCGAGCTTTTCGAACCAATGGAGGAGTCCAACTGCTCCTTCAGTGCCACTGAACGTGCTTGGACGACAGTCCATAAAATTCTTGAAAGTGCAAACAGGTGGCTGAGCGTATTGACCTCCTGCTTGTGCGGCTGCAAGTGCCGCAGCAACTTATTCGTTAATGAGAGCCGTCAACTGGGCTTGAGTCATGTTAATGCGTCCAGCCATGATCTTCATAGCAGAGGTAACATAAGTAAGAGAGGTTCGTGAATAGTGCGATGACAGAAGAGAGTGAGCACACAAGTTTTCTCAAGCAATAGGAACAATGTAATCTAACAAGTAGGCAACAATACATAAACCATATTACCTAGGATGTTGAGTCTTGCACGTGGAGCGAGGCGTCGTTGTGGATCGTTGAGCACTGTACTGGTTATAGTCTGGTTTTAATAAAAAAAACGTTTTTCCCCTTATTAAAACCAAATTCTCTATAACCAATGGCTCTGATACCAATCTGTCACACCCCCAAAATCCACACGCGGAGTACCTCCGCATGGAGGCGTGACATGACCAGGATCAAGCCACCAATCATATTGAACATGTAAGTAAGTAAAAGTAAATGTAATCCATCACAATACAATTAGTGTTCAATCAAAAACATAGTATGAGTAGCGGAAGCATAGTATGAAAATCCACACAAGTGTTAAGTTTAAAGAGTCATAATGTTTTCATCAAAACATCCACAATCCGTGCCCACAACGACCGCGCCTCCCGTGCAAGCTCCAAGAGTACCTATTGTCCTGCAAGGCATGTAACAGAGAGTCAACAACTAGTTGAGCGAGTTCACAGTAATAGTAGGTTCATTGCATAACTATGCGTTATTAACTAAGCCGATTGTATGTTCAATTAGTGGGGGCTTCCCATGTTTGTATGTACTAGACTAGTTGTAACCATGAGTGTTCTTGTTAACCCACTACTAGAAAATACACCTGTCTTGACACGCGAACAATGACACACACTCATTTTATGACATTCAAAAGTGTGTGTCAAGAAAAAAATGTCATGGTTTACAATATTTAATAAATTTATAACACTCTTTTTAGCGTGTCATCTTCTTAGCGTCATAAAAGAAAAAAAGATCTATCTTGACATGCGAACAATGACACACACTCATTTTATGACATTCAAAAGCGTGTGTCAATAAATAAATGTCATGGGTTTACTAAATTATAACACTCTTTTTAGCGTGTCATCTTTTTAGCGTCATAAAAGAAAAAAAAAAGATCTATCTTGACATGCGAACAATGACACACACTCATTTTATGACATTCAAAAGCGTGTGTCAAAAATAAATGTTATGGTTTAGAAAATTCAATTGATTTATGACACTCTTTGTAGTGTGTCATCTTCTTAGCGTCATAAAAAACAACACTATGAAAATGTGTGTCTAGACACTTTTTTATTATCTTTTTAGCTACATGTTTTATTTTTTAAACTGGCACCACTAGAAAATAAGTATAGAAAAGTAAGATTATCTGAAAAAAGTTAAGTAGGTTATAAATGATAAAACTATAAATAGTAGGGTATTAAGATGAATCATTAAGAAAATTAAGTAAAAAATTATCATATCAATAAATAAACTTACATACGCTTAAAATTGGATAATTAGTTAAGTCAGGAAGATGATCGAAATTCGCTAGTACTATTGAATATCAAAATTTTTATATTAGAATGGGTGTTCATTGATTAAGTAGTGGAAGGCTTGCATTTCTCTTGTAAGATGCATGTTCAACTCTCACTTTTTGTAGAGTGAGGCACTGGCAGATAATGATAGCAGACCCATGGAAACTTGGGTTCGATCCTTGAGCCAAATGGGTTTTACCGATAATTTCACCGTCGTGCCTACGGACAGGTGGGATACCGGGTTTTCCTGGTGGTGGACTTGGATTACTCTCGGAGTATTTTGAAAGTGGGTTGTTTATATAGGTAAAGAAGTATAGAAGAGAGTAGGGAAAATTTATAAAAAAAAAAAAATACGTGAAAAGTGGGTTGTTTATATAGGTAAAAAGTGGAATAAAAAAATTAAAATTTAATTTTATTACCGTTGTTGAACAAACGATCATATTTTCAAAAGTGGGCTCGATTATGGCGTTTTATAATGCACGCCTTGGGGATTTTGCATGTTATATTACAAAAAAAAAAATTGAAAATCGCATGTGTGTATATATGAAAGTCGCATGTTATATATATATATATATATATATATATATATATATATATATATATGAAAGTGGTTGTATTTTTAATGAAATCGCATGTGTATATATAATAATGAAATCGCATGTCCATATATATGAAAATTGCATGTGTATATAAATGAAAGTCGCAGGTTGTAAACCAAATTTCGCATCTTGATGCTGAGTTGCGTACGCGTCGTACGTTAAGACATTTTGTACCTTAACCGCCCCCCCCCCCTTCTCTCTCTCTCTCTCTCTCTCTCTCTCTATATATATATATATATATATATATATATATATATATATAGGGGGCTGCTAGAATGAAAACCACCTCGAGTTGTAAGAACCGCGAGAACTACACCCCACGGGTGGGCGTTCACCATGATTTTTTTTTACAACTAGATGTGTGTATTATAAACACAGCCGTAAAAAAAAAAAATTTAAACGCCGCGGCCGAGGGGGTAGTTTTTTACACCACAAGTTTGGTGTTTTTAATTTTTTTTCTTTTTTCTTTTTTTTTCACCAAACTTGTGGTGTAAAAAACTACCCCCTCGGCCGCGGCGTTTAAAATTTTTTTTTACGGCTGTGTTTATAATACACACATCTAGTTGTAAAAAAAAATCATGGTGAACGCCCACCCGTGGGGTGTAGTTCTCGCGGTTCTTACAACTCGGGGTGGTTTTCATTCTAGCGGCTCCCTATATATATATATATATATATATATATATATATATATATATATATATATATATATATATATATATATATAGGGTAGGGATAGTGTACATTAATCCAGAAGTGTGAGAAATGTATTATAACACTATATAACACCATATAAACACTATGTAACACCATATAACACCTTATAACACTATATTTTGTCTGATAGCGTGTCTATAATAGATGTATAGTGTTATATTTGTTATATAATGTTATATAGTATTACATAGTGTTATATGGTGTTAAGTGTTATACGGTGTTTATATGGTGTTATATAGTGTTATATATAGTGTTATAATACACTTCTCACACTTCTAGATTAATGTACAAGATCCTCTACCTATATATATATATATATATATATATATATATATATATATAGGGAGGGGCTCATGCGAGAACCCCCCTTATTGTGAGAACCGCGAGAACCAGTGTGAAAACAACCTAAAATAGCTAAAAAAAACCTAACCCCCCCCCCAACCTAAAACCTCTAAAAAACCTAAAAAAAACCTAACCACCCCCCCCCCCAAAAAAAAAAAAAAAAAAAAACCTAAATCCCCCTCCCCCACCTTCCAAGCTAAAATGCTAAAAACTAAACCCCCAAAAAACCTAAAAAAATCTAAAAAAAATCTAAAAATTTTTTTTTAATATTTTTTATGCTCAAATCGCTACTTTTAGTGGCCAAAAACATTTATTTTTTTTTAAATTTTTTTTTTGCTTCGAAAAGTAGCGATTTTTATATAATTTTTTTTTTTGTGATTTTTAGCTCTTTTTAGGCATTTTTTGTTGTGTTCACATTGGTTCTCGCGGTTCTCGCAATAAGAGGTGGTTCTCGCATGATCTTCTCCCTATATCTATACTACTTTAATAAGCATATAGGAAGGGCAAGAATGGTCATTTGCCATTGTACAAGCATTTCAAACACATTGTACAAGCATCTTAAGCATAAATGTGTTGAAAGTCCTTTAACACCTTTTCAACACACGAAGGCGGGAACATTTTGTTCTTTTGAATTTTGAAATTGGATTATGGCTTCATACTTTTGTTCTTCTGAATTTTGAAAATCACATCCTATCCTGCTCTCATTTCTCTCTCTCTCTCTCCTCCGAGTTCTCTTTCATCTTGTTCAAGGAAAAATCCTAAACTCACAAAATGGTGTCATAGTAGAATGGAAATTGGAGGCTGGATCTGGAACAAATATGGGTTTGCAAAGAGAGAGCGAGCAAATGTTAGAAAGAGGGAGAAAATCGGTGGCATTTGGCTCTGGTTTTGAATTTTGAAACTGGATTTTGGCTCCACAAAACCTGGACACGGCTTTTCTTTACATCGCCCATTCTCTCTCTACAGCAACAACCGTTTTTCATCTCCAGTCGTTCTTCACCAGCCATCCACCGCTAACAGGTATGAAAATATTCCTTTATATTGAACTCTTGAGTCCCAAATTAGTCATTCTTGTTCTGTTCTGGTTTAGATCTACAATTTTCACTTTGACGGTATCATTACTCTTGTTCAATGTTGGTTCAGATCTAGGGTTTTCTCATTCGAAATGGTTCTTAGATCTAGATACTTACGGGCGATTCACCGTACGGTTCTGAATCCCTAACCTTGGTTTGCTCATCTTTGTTATTGTTTATGGATATGGTGGTGGTTCTTGCGTCTCAACAAATGATGTTCTTCCCCTATGGTCATCAAGGACTTTATTCCACTGGTTGGTGAGGATTTGAAGAAATTGTTGTTAGTCACTTTCATCTCTACGAATTAGCTACTGGAGACTTGTAAGTGTCTCTCTATTATCGTGTTAATATTCGAGTTTCAAGATTGTAAGACTGTGACAACTCGAACTTTAGACTCGCTTTGTGTAACGCTATGTGCATATGTGAACTAGACTATATGGTTGGATTTAATAAATGTTTTGTTATTGTGTGTTATGTGAGCTTGGTGAAACATGTGTTGTGTTATATTGTATGTATGTATGTACCGAACCGCACAAGAAACGCACAACACACACACACACCTACATTGGATCGCACAAAGCCGTTGGGCTTTACACCTTGTACACGGACCAATATGGCAGCCCATGTAAGGGCCGGCCCACCCCCTCTAACCGTGTAAACACTTAGGGACTTGATCCTTTTCTCATTTGTTACAATTCACAACACAAGAACACACAAAAGAAACCCTAGCTCTCTCTCTCTCCCTCTCTCTTGCTCGAACCCGACGGCACAAGGCACAAGAAGATCATTCTTTTTCTCCTTGTTCGATTATAACCGGTTAGTGATTACTGAATTATATTGGTTGATTTGTTTTGGTTGCCATGATGTTATGGGATAACTAGGATTCTTGTTGTGAATAATTGAATGATTCTTGATGTGATAACAATCATAAGATTCGGATTTGCATGTTGTTAATTTGGTTGTAAGTGTTGATAATCGGCTGAAATGGTTAGGTTGCAAGGGTTTAATCCGATTGTATGTTTATGAATATATATAGTGTTCAAGCTTGCTCATGTTTTAGGGTTCATATGGATTGATGTTAAAAGTCTTATTTGATCGATACCATGCTAAACGATTTGTTGGAATTGTGTTGATTGGGTTAGATAAATTTGGAAATAGTTAATTGATTGTAACTGTTAGCATGAATTATGGAATTTTGTTAACTGATCGCACAAGGTGGTCCAAACGTACAAGACTACTGGATCGGACAAGCTATCCTACTTGGGCCGAGTGAACCGGGTAGTTTGGGCTGGTTAGGATCGCACAACCCAGCCCAGTCGTACAACAGGTCCCAGTCGCACAATGCTAGCAGATTGCCTGATCGCACAACACCTAGTGGATCACACAAGCTAGTGTGGATCGCACAAGGTGTTGGGCCACACACTAGCTACATGTTTTATTTAACTGATGGGCCGGACAGACGCACAAGCCCAAGACATCTCGCACAACCCAACCTGATCGTACAAGATCATTCGGGTCGCACAAGAGTTTACACGATGTTATGTTGGGCCGAGACCTTTATACTTGACTTTCTATTTGGGCCGTTTATGTTGAACTGATTGGTTATATGTTGGACCGATTACTTTGGGCTAATGAGTTAACTTCATATGTTATTTGTTTAACCGATTGGGCCTCAAGCCCAATCCCAAATCGCACAACCCCAACGGACTCGCACAAGTCACTCATGCACATTGGGCCGGATAGTTTGGGCCTACTTGTTTAAACTGTACGGGTTGAATGTATTATTTATCTGTCAAACGTTGCCATGATCTATACGTGCTGTAACGTGTTAACTTATGTGATTCTTACGTGCATTACCTTATAATGACCGTGATAGGACGTGGTTGACCTTTTACTAGCTTATCTATACTCTTTGTGTATCTGCCGAGCAAACCAAGGTGAGTTCACACAGCCAAGGCATGGGATTCCCGGGTTGGGAATTGGGTTGGATATGATGAAATGGAATGATTACTCGTACTTACGCATATACCAGACTATAGACCATCGTCCTCAGGTTAGTCAGGACACGTTGCGTAAAGCCTACGTAACCCAGTATGTTTGCCATATGTCTCCCGGGTCGGGAGGACACGTTACGTAAAGCCTACGTAACCCAATACCATCCACTGGCTTCCAGGACGGAAGGCCACGCTGCGTAAAGCCTACGTAGCCCCCACGCGTACCACTGTCCTCGGGGAAGGGCACGTCACGTAAAGCCTACGTGACCCTGTACGTTTTCCTGTTCTCGGTACAGAAGAACACATGGTCGGAAGTTAGTCTAGTAAGTACCGTTAATGAGAAGCCCTCATTAGCCAGGATAAACATGGGAAGCCCCCACTAGTTAACTCACGCCCTATGATTATGAACTTACTTTCTGTGAACTCGCTCAACTAGTTTGTTGATTATTTGCTGCATGCCTTGCAGGGCCTTAGGTATACTGGGAGCTTGCACCAGAGGAGAGGCAGGTCGTTGTGGACAAGAACTCGTGAATGCTTATTAAACACTTTTACATTCACACATTGATACTTATGTTTTGGGTTTTACATTTAATGCTTCCGCTACATATACAACGTTTGGTTTTGGAACATCAATCGTATCTTTGATTATTATTAAATGCTATGTTTGATATGATTGGTGGCTTGATCCTGGTCAGTCACGCCTCCAAGCGGTGGTACTCCGCGGGTGGATTTTGGGGGTGTGACAGATTGGTATCAGAGCCATTGGTTATAGAGAACTTGGTTTTAATATGGGAAAACGTTTTTATTAAAACCGGACTATAACCAGAACGGTGCTCTCAACGATCCACAACGACGCTTCGCTCCACGTGCAAGACTCGACATTCTAGGTAATAAGGTTATGTTTATTGCCTGTTTGCTAGAACTGTTTAGAACTTTGCTCGCATTACGTTTAGATACACATGATACTATAGCATGAGAAACTCTACGTGCTTACACTTTTCTGTCATCGCCCTACTCGCGAACCATTCTTACGTATGCTACTTGTTACTATGAAGATCATGTCTGGAAGAATCAACATGACACAAGCCCAGTTAGAGGCTCTCGTTCAAGCTCAAGTTGCTGCGGCAGTTGCAGCAGCTCAAGCAGGTAGTATATCCTGCAGTATAGGCACACACTAGGATCTTTAGATCCTACATTAACTCTCATATTTAACTTCGTCCTATTCGTACACAATAGGTCAACACGCGCAGCAGCCTGTCTGCACATTCAAGAACTTCATGGACTGTCGTCCAAACTCTTTCAGCGGCACAGAGGGGGCAGTGGGACTCCTCCATTGGTTTGAAAAGTTAGAATCGGTTTTCGAAATGTGCGAGTGCCCTGAGGCTCGCAAGGTCAAGTTTGCCACCGGTACTTTGGAAGGAATAGCACTGACTTGGTGGAACGCCCAAGTTCAAATCTTAGGGTTGGCAGCTGCTAACGCCACCCCATGGAACGATTTCAAGGAACTCATCAAGCGTGAGTATTGCACGCGTGAAGATATTCACAAGCTGGAAGACGAGCTGTATAACCTGAAAATGGTTGGATCAGAGATTGAAGCATATACTAAACGGTCGAATGAGCTGGCCGTTCTGTGTCCAACTATGGTGGACCCTCCATACAAGCGCATTGAGTTGTACCTCAAGGGATTAGCGCCAGAAATTCAGAGCCACGTGACGTCGGCTAACCTCGAAAACATCCAGGAAATTCAGCGCCTTGCTCACCGTATCACCGATCAGGCAGTGGACCAGAATAAACTGCCCAAGCGTGTTAATGCTACTGCTAACGTCACCACCTCAGTTACTCCTGCTACATCTGGTGACAGTAAAAGAAAATGGGATGGAGATTCTAGCAAAAGTTCAGTATCCGTTCAGCCACAAGCTCAGCAACAGAAGATTGACCACTATCAGAGTCCTAGTCAGCAATCCTCTGGCAGTCACAGACAGAGGAGATATCAGGGAAGTCAACCTAGGTGCCACAACTGCAACAGGCATCACCACGGCCCGTGTAACAAGGGTCGCTGTCAAAGGTGTCTTAAGATGGGTCACGAGGCTAAAGACTGTAGGAGCCCTCGTCCTGCAAATCAGAATCAGCAGCCGCAGCAACCAGCTCCACAGAACCAGAATCAGCAGCAGCAGCCACAGCGTGGAAATCGAGGATGTTTCCAGTGTGGGGCTGAAGGTCATTTCAAACGAGATTGCCCTCAGCTGAACCAGAATCGCAACAACAACAATCAGGGCAACGGGAATAACAACAATGGGGGAAACAACAACAATAATTGCAACGAGGCAAGAGGTCGAGCTTTCGTTTTGGGAAGAGGCGATGCAGTGAACGATCCCAACGTTGTTATGGGTAAGTTTCTCCTCGACAATATTTACGTTACTGTTTTATTTGATTCGGGTGCGGATACAAGCTATATGTCTGTGAAAATGTGTCAACTGCTAAAACGTGCACCAACACTTTTACCCACCAAACATGTAGTAGAGTTAGCTAACGGTAAAAGTCTAGAAGCCACGCACGTAGTTCAGGGTTGTAATCTTATCCTAGCTGGACAAGCCTTCTCTATTGACCTCATTCCCATAGTTTTGGGTAGCTTCGACGTTGTGATTGGGATGGATTGGTTATCCCAACACCAGGCAGAAATCTTATGCAGCGAGAAGATTATTCGTATTCCTCGTTCGGGTCAGGAACCTCTAGAAGTTCAAGGCGACAAGAGTGGTGCTGTGGTTGGCATCATCTCTTTCTTGAAGGCTCAGAAATGCTTACGAAAGGGGCACACAGCCATCTTGGCTCTTGTTTCAGATGCATCAGCAAAGGAAAAGAAATTGGAGGATATTCCAATTGTACGTGATTACCCTCAGGTGTTTCCTGAAGACTTACCTGGCTTACCGCCTCATCGTCAGGTTGAATTTCAAATCGAGCTCGCTCCAGGAGCAGCACCCATAGCTCGCGCACCATACCGCTTAGCTCCATCAGAATTGGAGGAACTGTCAAAGCAGCTACAAGAGCTCTTGGAAAAGGGCTTTATTCGTCCAAGCTCTTCGCCTTGGGGAGCTCCAGTACTTTTCGTGAAAAAGAAAGACGGTACATTCAGGATGTGCATCGACTACCGTGAACTCAACAAGGTGACGGTGAAGAACCGTTATCCTCTTCCACGCATAGATGACTTATTCGACCAGTTGCAAGGGTCGTGTTACTATTCGAAGATAGATTTGAGGTCGGGGTACCATCAGTTGAGAGTCCGGGATGAGGACGTCTCCAAGACAGCCTTCAGAACTCGTTACGGACACTACGAGTTTCTCGTTATGCCGTTCGGGTTAACGAACGCGCCTGCTGTATTTATGGATCTTATGAACAGGGTGTGCAAACCCTATCTTGACAAGTTCGTCATAGTATTCATCGACGACATTCTGATTTACTCCAAGAGTCAGGAGGAACACGAGCAGCATCTTCGCCTGATATTGGAACTCCTTCGGAAGGAACAGTTGTACGCCAAGCTTTCTAAATGCGACTTCTGGCTTCGTGAAGTCCACTTCTTAGGCCACGTAGTGAACAAGGATGGGATCCATGTCGATCCATCCAAGGTAGATTCGATCAGAAACTGGCCCGCACCGCGTACACCGACAGAGATACGCCAATTCTTGGGTCTGGCAGGTTACTACAGACGGTTTATCAAGGATTTCTTGAAGATTGCTCAGCCGCTTACGTTACTGACACAGAAGGGTGTTACCTATTGCTGGGGAGAGCCCCAGGAGACTGCTTTTCAGCACCTAAAGGATAGACTTTGCAGTGCACCTATCCTCTCTTTGCCAGAGGGCACAGATGACTTCGTAGTTTATTGTGATGCATCCATTCGGGGACTTGGATGTGTGTTAATGCAGCGCGACAAGGTTATCGCTTACGCCTCTCGTCAACTCAAGGTTCACGAACGCAACTACACGACGCACGATTTAGAGCTGGGAGCTGTTGTTTTCGCGCTTAAGATATGGCGACACTACCTGTACGGTACCAGGTGCACGATTTACACCGATCACAGGAGTCTCGAGCATATCCTTAAGCAGAAGGATTTAAACATGCGTCAACGACGATGGGTCGAGTTACTTAATGACTACGAATGCGCCATCAAGTATCATCCAGGCAAAGCCAATGTTGTGGCTGACGCCCTTAGTCGAAAAGACACTTTACCACGGCGCGTGCGAGCGCTACAGCTTACGATTCAGTCTAGCCTTCCTGCACAGATACGAGCTGCTCAGATAGAAGCATTGAAGCCCGAAAACGTCAAGGCTGAAGCCTTACGCGGCTCACGACAGCAAATGGAACAGAAGGCAGACGGCGGTTACTATGTAACGGGCCGGATTTGGGTCCCTCTCTATGGCGGTTTACGCGAACTTGTAATGGATGAAGCACACAAGTCTCGCTATTCGGTACATCCAGGGTCGGATAAAATGTACCACGACATCAGTACTACTTATTGGTGGCCTAGTATGAAGGCCCACATCGCTATGTACGTTGGAAAGTGCTTGACCTGTGCGAGAGTCAAGGTCGAGTATCAGAAACCAGCTGGCCTACTTCAGCAGCCTAAGATACCTCAATGGAAATGGGAAGAAATTTCCATGGATTTCGTTACAGGCCTACCTAGATCCCAGCGTGGGAACGATACGATATGGGTCATAGTTGATCGACTCACCAAGTCTGCACATTTCCTGCCAATTAAGGAAACGGACAAGTTCTCCACACTCGCAGACGTCTATCTTAAGGAGGTTGTTTCAAGGCACGGGGTGCCCACATCTATCATTTCGGATCGCGATGCACGATTCACGTCAGAACTTTGGCAAGCAATGAATAAATCTTTCGGCTCAAGGTTAGACATGAGCACAGCATACCACCCTCAGACGGATGGGCAGTCTGAGCGTACGATCCAAACACTAGAAGACATGCTTCGGGCATGCGTTATCGATTTCGGCAACGGCTGGGAAAAGCATCTCCCTTTGGTGGAGTTCTCGTATAATAATAGTTATCACACCAGCATTCAAGCCGCTCCATTCGAGGCATTGTACGGGCGTAAATGCCGGTCACCTCTCTGTTGGGCAGAGGTGGGAGATAGTCAGATCACGGGTCCAGAAATTGTTGTGGACGCCACAGAAAAGATTGCACAGATACGACAACGCATGGCGGCAGCACGCGACCGTCAGAAAGCCTACGCGGATAAGCGTAGAAAGCCATTGGAATTTGAGGTCGGGGACCGGGTTTTATTGAAAGTCTCACCCTGGAAGGGTGTGGTTCGTTTTGGCAAACGGGGCAAACTGAATCCGCGATACGTCGGACCATTCGAAATTATAGAAAAGATTGGCAAGGTAGCATACAAGTTGAACCTACCAGCTGAACTCGGGGCAGTTCACAATGTCTTTCATGTATCGAACCTAAAGAAGTGCCTATCTGATGAAAACCTCATCATTCCTTTTAAGGAACTCACTATCGACGAGCGGTTGCAGTTCGTTGAAGAACCAGTAGAAATCACGGACCGGGATGTGAAGGTCCTCAAACACAAGAGAATCCCTCTTGTTCGAGTTCGTTGGAACTCCAAACGTGGCCCAGAGTACACCTGGGAACGCGAAGACAGGATGACAGAAAAGTACCCCCAGTTATTCGAAACCAATGCTACCACTACTGAGGCTGAAGCTACTACTTCGGAATTTCGGGACGAAATTCCAGATCAACGGGGGGAGGATGTGACACCCCAGGAAAATCAGTGAACAGTACAGTTTACCTAGCTTCCTCAGTGAGTGCATACCAAATTTCGGGACGAAATTTCCAATTAGTTGGGGATAATGTGACAACTCGAACTTTAGACTCGCTTTGTGTAACGCTATGTGCATATGTGAACTAGACTATATGGTTGGATTTAATAAATGTTTTGTTATTGTGTGTTATGTGAGCTTGGTGAAACATGTGTTGTGTTATATTGTATGTATGTATGTACCGAACCGCACAAGAAACGCACAACACACACACACACCTACATTGGATCGCACAAAGCCGTTGGGCTTTACACCTTGTACACGGACCAATATGGCAGCCCATGTAAGGGCCGGCCCACCCCCTCTAACCGTGTAAACACTTAGGGACTTGATCCTTTTCTCATTTGTTACAATTCACAACACAAGAACACACAAAAGAAACCCTAGCTCTCTCTCTCTCCCTCTCTCTTGCTCGAACCCGACGGCACAAGGCACAAGAAGATCATTCTTTTTCTCCTTGTTCGATTATAACCGGTTAGTGATTACTGAATTATATTGGTTGATTTGTTTTGGTTGCCATGATGTTATGGGATAACTAGGATTCTTGTTGTGAATAATTGAATGATTCTTGATGTGATAACAATCATAAGATTCGGATTTGCATGTTGTTAATTTGGTTGTAAGTGTTGATAATCGGCTGAAATGGTTAGGTTGCAAGGGTTTAATCCGATTGTATGTTTATGAATATATATAGTGTTCAAGCTTGCTCATGTTTTAGGGTTCATATGGATTGATGTTAAAAGTCTTATTTGATCGATACCATGCTAAACGATTTGTTGGAATTGTGTTGATTGGGTTAGATAAATTTGGAAATAGTTAATTGATTGTAACTGTTAGCATGAATTATGGAATTTTGTTAACTGATCGCACAAGGTGGTCCAAACGTACAAGACTACTGGATCGGACAAGCTATCCTACTTGGGCCGAGTGAACCGGGTAGTTTGGGCTGGTTAGGATCGCACAACCCAGCCCAGTCGTACAACAGGTCCCAGTCGCACAATGCTAGCAGATTGCCTGATCGCACAACACCTAGTGGATCACACAAGCTAGTGTGGATCGCACAAGGTGTTGGGCCACACACTAGTTACATGTTTTATTTAACTGATGGGCCGGACAGACGCACAAGCCCAAGACATCTCGCACAACCCAACCTGATCGTACAAGATCATTCGGGTCGCACAAGAGTTTACACGATGTTATGTTGGGCCGAGACCTTTATACTTGACTTTCTATTTGGGCCGTTTATGTTGAACTGATTGGTTATATGTTGGACCGATTACTTTGGGCTAATGAGTTAACTTCATATGTTATTTGTTTAACCGATTGGGCCTCAAGCCCAATCCCAAATCGCACAACCCCAACGGACTCGCACAAGTCACTCATGCACATTGGGCCGGATAGTTTGGGCCTACTTGTTTAAACTGTACGGGTTGAATGTATTATTTATCTGTCAAACGTTGCCATGATCTATACGTGCTGTAACGTGTTAACTTATGTGATTCTTACGTGCATTACCTAATAATGACCGTGATAGGACGTGGTTGACCTTTTACTAGCTTATCTATACTCTTTGTGTATCTGCCGAGCAAACCAAGGTGAGTTCACACAGCCAAGGCATGGGATTCCCGGGTTGGGAATTGGGTTGGATATGATGAAATGGAATGATTACTCGTACTTACGCATATACCAGACTATAGACCATCGTCCTCAGGTTAGTCAGGACACGTTGCGTAAAGCCTACGTAACCCAGTATGTTTGCCATATGTCTCCCGGGTCGGGAGGACACGTTACGTAAAGCCTACGTAACCCAATACCATCCACTGGCTTCCAGGACGGAAGGCCACGCTGCGTAAAGCCTACGTAGCCCCCACGCGTACCACTGTCCTCGGGGAAGGGCACGTCACGTAAAGCCTACGTGACCCTGTACGTTTTCCTGTTCTCGGTACAGAAGAACACATGGTCGGAAGTTAGTCTAGTAAGTACCGTTAATGAGAAGCCCTCATTAGCCAGGATAAACATGGGAAGCCCCCACTAGTTAACTCACGCCCTATGATTATGAACTTACTTTCTGTGAACTCGCTCAACTAGTTTGTTGATTATTTGCTGCATGCCTTGCAGGGCCTTAGGTATACTGGGAGCTTGCACCAGAGGAGAGGCGGGTCGTTGTGGACAAGAACTCGTGAATGCTTATTAAACACTTTTACATTCACACATTGATACTTATGTTTTGGGTTTTACATTTAATGCTTCCGCTACATATACAACGTTTGGTTTTGGAACATCAATCGTATCTTTGATTATTATTAAATGCTATGTTTGATATGATTGGTGGCTTGATCCTGGTCAGTCACGCCTCCAAGCGGTGGTACTCCGCGGGTGGATTTTGGGGGTGTGACAAAGACAATCTTAGGGTAGGCATTCTTGTGGCATTAACTGCAATAGACCACCATTTGTTGTTAGGGGGCTACAATAGAACAAACAAATTGTGTATGAACTTCCTACTGAACATCCGTTAGCTGAAAGCAGCCCATTACATGAACTTCTCGAGCACACCCCTTCTCAAGTCTGTTCTCATAAATGGGTCAATTTGATTTGTTAAACATGTCAAATGATTCTTCCAAAAAACATAGCTGAAAAGGGAACATGTCATATAGGTTGAAAGTGTCTGAGAGTCTATTTCTGGTCCATACAACCTTTAATTTGGTTTTCAAAGATTTAGACTATTATTGAAGATAGTTAAAGGAACAGATTGAATAAAGCTCCTATTTTGTTTTATTCAACAATTTAGACTTTTGTTGGATTCCAACAACAAGAAAAGGTATAAACTATAAATTGTATTATAGCATGATTGGAATTATTTATTACAGATGTGATTCATTTGATTAATATTGTATTTTGGATCTGTAGGATTCTGAGCCTAAATGTCCATCTATTGGTTGATTAATTTGAGGCAAATGGAAGGAGAGTTTGCACTGAATATCGAAGTGTTTTGGTTGAATGGAATTCCTTCACATCTCCGGTTAAAGATCGTCTTTTGGGTATTAATAATCTTAAATCAAATCTGCTGTCACCAGCTTTGCAGTCCGCATTTTCTAGGTAATAAACGATATATTAATTTATAACGAAATGCCAGTTTTGACTTGTTTGCTTAGAGATGAAAATCCCGAACGGGTCAAACTGTATTTTTCTGAAGGAAACGGGCCGAAGATTGCTCAAATTGTATTTTTTTATTTGTAAATCCTTAATGACTCGTTTTAAATAAAAGTTTAGTCTATTATTGAGATACTGTTATTTTTTAATAATATTTGACGCCAATGGATAATTGAGAGGCATTTTACGCTTATTTGCAGTCTAACGAGGCCAAATCCAACTGGCAGGGGAGAAACCTGTGCAGAGACGTCTGCTAATTTGTTTTTTTAGCCAGGTAGCAAACCCTTTAATCGTACACAAAGCTATTGCTACTTTGCAATTAATCATTAATGCTGATGTTTTTTTTTCTGTTTTTTTATGACCAGATTGTGAAGCTAGCTGCTCTTAGAATTAATGGAATGGTTGAAAGACTACGGCTGTCGCAAGAAATAAGAGAGAGGGTATATTGTCTTTTTCAGTAGATTCTGAGCCAGCGAACCGCGTTGTTTTTCAACCGTCATATCGACCAGATTATCTTATGTTGTTTCTACAGAGTTGCAAAGGTTTGCTCTTACACATAACACATATGACAGCTCAGTTCTAATGTTCGGTTGTTAATAATTATTAATTGATATCATGGTCATAAACTGCAGATTTCCCAACTAAGCTTAACTTTCAAAGAGATCATCTACAACTATAGAAAACAACCTCATTGTAAACCTCAAGTTTTCGGTGCTGTGTTTGTTGATGACAGGGCATCTTCTCGGTCCAATGGGGTAATACGACCTGTCTTAATATCTCTTTTCCGGTTCTTAGATGTTTTTAACTTTTTATTGTTTAGGTATATAAAGGAAGTCTTCCGAACGGGCAGCTGATTGCAATCAAAAGAGCTCAAGAAGGATCTTCACAGGGTGGGCTCGAGTTTAAAAATGAGATCGAACTTCTTTCAAGAGTTCATGACAAGAATGTGGTGGGCCTCATCGGATTTTGTTTCGATAAGGGTGAACAAATGCTGGTTTATGAGTATATCGTGAATGGGACACTCAAGGATAGTCTTTCCGGTACTCATATTTGAACTCCTTTCTTATAGTCATGTTTGAGTAATTGGCATCTTAAATGACTTTTTATGTGACAAAAAGTTAGATTAGTCGGCATCTCAAGGATAGTCCCACACATTGACATTATGATGATTTTATATCGTTGATAGTTTGAAATTTTAGAAATTTTATTTGATTTTATTTTTGTCTGCAAGAGTTTATTCAACAAGATTAACAAGAAGACAATTATGTCCTAGACCACGATGAGTAGCGTGAGACTTCATAAGACTTGAAAAATAATACCAGCAGCGCTACTTGACTTGAGTAGCGGGAGACTTAACAATAATTATACATTGTGGGTATCGGGTAATCAGTTTTGATTGCAATTCCTGACCTTGCTACTCGTACATTAATTACAGAGTTTGTTCTATGTGTTTGTGTGTGCTACAGTACATTGTTTTATTGTTCTTTGGTATCATAGTTTCATCTTTGAACATAAATACATCCTTCAATTTCAGTGATGATCCTTAGGCATTTGTTCATGTTGATGCTTTCTCTATATGTTAGGGTTATGTATAGGAAATTTCTCTTCTTACTTTTAGGATAGACTTTTATGCATCTAAAGTTCCGAACTTGAATTTTTTATATAAGTGGACTATATTGTGACAACGATCTGAATGCCTTGGTAGCGTAGCGCATTAGCTAACATGAAAAAATGTCAATTACTATTTGTAAGCTTTAAAAAAAATGCCATGATATAATATGCTATTCTTTTTGTAATATACTTTATATGCAGGTCATAGGTTGGTGAATGTGGTATTCTGAGTATCTTATTCTTGAGAGAAGTTGGTGAATAATTCGTGCATCTGAACCATCGGAATAGTCATGATGATGGATGTTTGTTTAGATTGCAATCCTTTTTAAGCTTGTTTGTTTTTCTTGTTTTTTTTATAGTTTGGTGATTTACTTTCTATGATATTTCTCTTATTTTGCATTTGGTATAAATTCTAGATGTGAATGATTCTTGACTAGGTATGTAGCTGGTTTTGGTTTTTTCTCGACTCTTGTATTATAACTAATGTACCATAATACTTTGTGATTTCTTCATTTAAGAACAGTTTTTATATAATTTCAGGATTAATATATGATTTTAGTACACAAAGGAAAACATGATATATCGTAGCCAGTTAAATTCAGTTTCTTAATGCTCAATCTTATTAACATATCGTTTTACTGGTTTGTACTAGGTTGTTTTTCCAAGCTTTGGGGAGCGTTATTTGTCAACGGTGCTATTTGATTCTGTGAGGAATGAAGTAGAAAACTTACCAGTCGAGTGAGTCATTGATCACAAGGCGGAGTTGTAAGACCGCGTGTTATTTGGCTGGGAAAGAACATCTTTCTTTTTATTTTAAAGAAATTGTACTTACTTGATTATCAACTGAACCAATTGTTGTTGAACAGTTTATAAGTATTTGATTATTGGCCAAGAAATGGTTTCTAACTAAAACGTATGAACAAATACAAGGCCATGATGGTGGTTCATTGGCAAAGGCAAAACCTTTAAACACCTCGGAAGAGTGAAGTTTTGGGTTCAAGTCACATGAATTAAAGAAATTTGTCGTTAAAAAAAAAAGAAACCATGACCTATGAACATAGTTTGTTTTTCTTTTCTAATTTAACTAATAGAGCTTATCTATGAGGATGAATTGCTATGTTAAATCTATGATTTTCTTAGATAACAACATATACCTTATTTCTTTTAGTAAACTTATTAGACTTTATATTATTTGATATCGTGGTATATATTTTAATGTGATTATATTCATTGCAAATAAAAATAAAAAAGGTACGACATTCCCCCTTTATCAAATCCATCCTTTACAACATACTAACTTATTCATTTTTCTCTCACATTCAAATCCATCCTTTAAATTACTATATGTTTACGACTTATATACTATATTATATGTGTGTTTGGATTTTCATTTTTAAATTAATATGTTTAGGACATATATTTTTCTTATTCGTATATTTGGTATTATTTAATTGAGAACATTAATGTTCATGACATAGATAGACAACATCGATAAAACAAATAAGAAAACTAACAGACGTACAATACAATATAATCTTGAGATCACTGATAAACTAACAGAAAATGAGGGAAAACACTCAATCATTCCAGTAATATTTACGTGGCATCTCAATCATGTCAAGTAGTATTAACTAGATTTTATTTACGTGGGATTTCAAAAAAAAAAAAAAAAAAAAAAAAAAAAAAAAAAAAAAAAAAAACTTGTTCAGATAATATAGATACCGGTAACGATATTGTTCGGTTAAAGTCAGTCTGGTTCGTCATGTTAGCGAGGGAAAACACTAAAAGGCAAATATGAAAAAGAATAAAAGTAGATGAACTAAACATGCATAATAACAAAATTAAAGTAGAGAGGCTAAACATGTATATTGAAAAAAGTTAAAGTTTAGTGGTTGTATAGTAAATATAGTAAAAAACAGAGGGTGTAATTAGAGAATCAACTAAAAGACAAAACTCTTGGCTACTTTAGTTGAGCGTTGTGTTTTAGCAATTTATAATAATTTATACTGATTAAAAGATTCAATGGGTCTAATGAAACCCGATTCCTTGTACTGTTTCGAATGTATGAATTTTTTTAATTATTTAATTATTATCTATAAAGCTCATGACGCACAAATGCTACGAATAAAAAAAAGCCAATAGAAATAGTAAGCAATATATCACAAGAGGATTGATAAACTACCATAACCGGAAATTTAGATTTTAGTTATGACCCATCTGAACTGAACCTTCTCATGCACACCCTTAGAATTACTAAAAAGTGTTGTGTTTTCCGTTGCATCGTGAATTGGTTTTGGTTATTGCTCAAAACCGAACCACCCTGTACATAGCCCTAAACTCACCAACCTAAGTGATATGTTTCCCGCCGCATCGCGCGGGTAAACGACTAGTATATATATATATATAGTTTAATAGTTTTTATCATAAGTTAAAAATAATTATTATTATACAAATATATATTTAAAATATCAAATAAAAATATATAAATATTAGGCTCGTTTAGGCTTGCGAGTTGATTTGGGTTCGATAAATGAAGCTCAGACTCGTTTACTAAACAAACTTAATTTTAGGCTCGGACTTTGCCTAAGCTCGTATAAGCTCGACTCATTTTGAGCCTTTTACGACTAGCTCGTGAGTAGTTTGGCTCGTTTATACCCCTACTAACTGATAATCAATGACTCAAATTCGCCCTAGTTTATCAAACTTAACTTGAATTGGTTATTATAAATGTGTGTATATATATATATACTAGGTTATAACCCGGAAATTTTCCGGGTAGGAAAATTTAATTTATAACAAATAAAAGTATAAAAATAACACTTTTAACATCTAAAGTATTATCTTTCCATTTTCTTCACCATAAATTTTTAATTCGGTTTCTTAAACTTTTTCTTGTTGTAAAGAGCCATAAAAACATACAAAAGCAAATTAATCATGTATATTTTTTTAGTATAACAGATTATTTTTTTAAAAATTTATATACACGTATAGACAATACCTCACTGTCACTCTACCCTCTAAATCAAACTATTTTGACCCGACTCATACCTATTCCCAACCTTGCCCCACCTTACCCCACCCACATCAGCTACAACAAAAAAAATCAACCAAAAAAATACATGTTTGGATTCTTATATTATGATACAATGACACCTACATCAGCTACAACAAAAAAGAAAACAAACTAACACTAATATATAAACATGGAAAAATGTAAACCATAAATCCAACCCAGATGGCTCAGTTCGTTAAAAAAATAATCCGTGAAACATTAATATAAATTACTCAATGGAAAATACATGAGAATCTGTTGGTGGAGGTAAGATAGTTGGTGGCTATATAAATTAACAATCTAAATTCTATATAATCCCTTCCGTCTATAATATGAAGTATATAAATTAAATAATGTATTCAACACGTGAACACCTATGCAACCATCAACTAATTAAATGAGCAGTTAACCCACAATGACATTAAAGTTATAGTTTTCAATCATTTTTTTTCTTATGTAGACATTTAATTTAAGATCTATCTAACATTGTGATTCGCTCAGTTCTCGATCATAATCTGCAGAAGAACAAACAATATCAACATTCAAAAACAAAAATGATTCAATTAATCCAACAAATCATTTTACATTAATCACCTGTGACTTCAATTTCCAATCGATTAAGCTCGAGTTTCAACGAATCCAAACCGTGGAACAACTTTATAAGATTGTTCGTGTCTAAACTTGGCCTCACCGTAGACCCCCTACAACTTGTAGTACCCGAACCCCTACCTCCTCCACTTCCTCGGTCCTTGTAAGATCCCGAAAATGTCAACGGGGTCGTATACTACAATAGAAACACAAATTAAGATAGAAAACACAAAACAATTTATGTCGAGGGCAAAAGCTATTTATATGAATAATTTTCTTATGAGTGACAATTGGGACCTATGGAAATTTCAAGCAGTTTGGAATCATTTACTTATACACTAACACTAACATTAATGAAAGGGGCAAGTTGTAGTCCTATCACAAAACCGCACTATCAAATGAAGAAAAGTAACAACATCATTTGACTTCTCTCACAAAAAAACGCAAACATAAATCAACTAAATAGCTTAAATTCCACAAATAATGCATGACTTCAAGAATCACACGATCTTATTCCAAAATCACACGATCTTCACAACCAAAGAAGTAATCTGCAAAAAAAAAAAACAAAAAAAAACAAAATTAGCTGTCTGCTTAATTTGGGTCAGACTTTTAATGCTCTTAATTGAGTAGCATTTGAAGTAAATCATTCAATTCTACCGATCAATTTCTTCAAAATTTGAAACATTCACAACTAAAAAATATCATAAAAAATTATAAAACGTACCTGTTTGAGGTTACCTTTCGGTTATGACAACACTCTGAGGACTGGCTCAACTAACTCCATTTACCACGTTTAAACCAATCGAGGTTCCAATGATAATAGCAGCAAACTAAATCATTCATTTGACCATCTCCACCTCCAGTCAACATTTTTAGGAGCTAATTAGTCAGTATGTTGCTTAAAAATAAAATCTTTAGCAAGTAAAAAAATTGATCATGAGTCCTAACAACTGAATCCAATTAACAAAACCATACAGTTGTCAACAACGTGGAAAAGAATAACAACCTGAGCTTCAAGTTTAGCAATATGAGCGATTAATGAACCATTATCCCTTCGTTTAATCGATTCTTCATCAAATCATGCTTCACAAAGACGAACTCTCAACATGTTATGATCCATTTCCATACCTGAAATAGATCAATGTATGCTGTCAGCAGCTATCAAAACACAAAATCCTCAAAACATGAATCAAACTTGGCAAATAAAGAGCAAAGAAACAATAATCATTAAATCGTTAAACATCACCAAAATCCTAAAATTTCAGATCAGATGGAGTTAATGAGCTAAGATGGAGACTGCTTACATGGATACTCGATCTGGTCGGTAATTGCACCTCCGATCAGATCAGAAAACTGCATACTGAAATAGGGTCCTTGGAACCGAGGCGAGAGACGGAGAGCAAAGTTGAACACGCACGCATCACAAACGCAAGGAGGTATTTATATTTTTTTATCTTTATGGTAGGTTCTATCATTTTGATTTAAACCATATTTCACCAAAAGCTCAAATGTAATCCCCCAGATAACCCAGCGGACCTAAAAACCCAAAATCTCAAGTCACTGAGTCCAAATAAAGCTCAGATAGCAAAGTTTAAAATATCTAAATAGAAACCTTAATTTCGGAAAATTATCATACTAAAAATAAATCACTAACGAAATTTAAAATTGCTCAAAATTTTAAATTTAAAATTTGAATTCCGGAAATAGAAATAGAAATACAAACCTTAATTCCGGAAAACTATCATACTAAAAATAAATCACCAAAATTTAAATTTGAGGTTTCAAAAATAAATCACTAACGAAATTTAAGATTGTTCAAAATTTAAAAATTTAAAATTTGAATTCCGAAAATAGAAATAGAAACCTTAATTCCGGAAAATTATCATACTAAAAATAAATCACTAACGAAATTTAAAATTGCTCAAAATTTTAAATTTTAAATTTAAAATTTGAATTCCGGAAATAGAAATAGAAACCTTAAAATTTTAAATTTGAGGTTTCAAAAAACGTAACACCATTTATTTATAGAAATAGAAACCTTAATTCCGGAAAATTATCATACTAAAAATAAATCACTAACGAAATTTCAAACTGCTCAAAATTTTAAAATTAAAATTTAAAATAGAAACCTCAAAATTTAAAATTTAAAATTTAAAATTTAAAATTTGAATTCTAAAAATTAAACCACTAACATCCAATCCCGTAAATTATCATACTAAAAATAAATCACCATTTATTTATAGAAATAGAAACCTTAATTCCGGAAAATTATCATACTAAAAATAAATCACTAAAATTTAAATTTGAGGTTTCAAAAATAAATCACTAACGAAATTTAAAATTGCTCAAAATTTTAAATTTAAAATTTAAATTCCAGAAATAGAAATAGAAATAGAAACCTTAATTCCGGAAAATTATCATACTAAAAATAAGTCACTAACGAAAATTAAAATTGCTCAAAATTTTAAATTTAAAATTTAAATTCCGGAAATAGAAACCTTAAAATTTTAAATTTGAGGTTTCAAAAAACGTAACACCATTTATTTATAGAAATAGAAACCTTAATTCCGGAAAATTATCATAATAAAAATAAATCACTAATGAAATTTAAAATTCCTCAAAATTTTAAATTTAAAATTTGAATTCCGGAAATAGAAATAGAAACCTTAATTCCGGAAAATTATCATACTAAAAATAAATCACTAACGAAATTTAAAATTGCTCAAAAGTTTAAATTTAAAATTTGAATTCCGGAAATAGAAATAGAAACCTTAAAATTTTAAATTTAAGGTTTCAAAAAACGTAACACCATTTATTTATAGAAATAGAAACCTTAATTCCGGAAAATTATCATACTAAAAATAAATCACTAACGAAAATTAAAATTGCTCAAAATTTAAAATTTGAATTCTAAAAATTAAATCACTAACATCCAATCCCATAAATTATCATACTAAAAATAAATCACAATTTATTTATAGAAATAGAAACCATAATTCCGGAAAATTATCATACTAAAAATAAATCACTAAAATTTAAATTTGAGGTTTCAAAAATAAATCACTAACGAAATTTAAAATTGCTCAAAATTTTAAATTTAAAATTTGAATTCCGGAAATAGAAATAGAAACCTTAATTCCGAAAAATTATCCTACTAAAAATAAATCACTAACGAAATTTAAAATTGCTCAAAATTTTAAATTTAAAATTTGAATTCCGGAAATAGAAATAGAAACCTTAAAATTTTAAATTTGAGGTTTCAAAAATGTAACACCATTTATTTATAGAAATAAAAACCTTAATTCTGGAAAATTATCATACTAAAAATAAATCACTAACGAAATTTAAAATTGCTCAAAATTTTAAATTTTAAATTTTAAATAGAAACCTCAAAATTTAAAATTTAAAATTTGAATTCTGAAAATTAAATCTCTAACATCCAATCCCGTAAATTATCATACTAAAAATAAATCACCATTTATTTATAAAAATAGAAACCTTAATTCCGGAAAATTATCATACTAAAAATAAAGGAAATAACAAAATCTTTAATAGATTGATAATTAATATAATACAAAATTTATTACTAAGAAAACAAAGACATTAAAATTTTAAAAAATATTATAGTTAGATTTTCAAAAAAAAATAATAAAAATAACTAAGAAATTATACAGATTAACATAAACGATTTAACCTATAACAATTATCGGTAACTAAAAAATTATACAGATTAGCATAAACGATTTAACCTATAACAATTATCGGATCAAAAAACACCAAAACAACCATAAAATTAAACTTACCTCTTCAGTTCGACGAAGATTTAGAGTCCGATAGTTGCATAAAATTTAGGGTTTCTCATGAAAAAACAAAAACCAAAATAAAAAATCACTAACAACATCATTCTTTGAAGACATCAAGAATAGATCCATTCATAAGATTAGAATCGGAGAATTAAAATCATCATCAACAACAAAAAAAATTACAGAAAAATGATAAAAAAAGTGCAATTAAGCATTTACAATACATAACAATCTAATATAATTTACATACCTACAGAATAAGTGGAATGATCTACAAAAAAAAAAGAACAACAATAATTATTAGCATTTTCCGAATGGGTTTTGACCAAAAACAACCTACTATACGATCGAAGAACAAAAATTAAGATTATTTCGCTGCGATCATGTAGTTTACCTTTGATTTGTGAAGGATTATTGCTTTAAGTTTATGATAGGAGAAGGTAGGTAGAAGAGAGAGAACAGAGAGAAAGAACTTGTTTGTAGGAAGATGTTTATGAAGAATAATTGAGTCAAAATAATAAATAGGATCCATATTCAAAATGAGTTTTTTGGAAAACAGTAATAAACCGACCCAAACAATTCTGATCCCGCATGGAAGTAAGTTTTGGTTTGTGTTTTGTGAATTTGGTTTGTTTATAGAGAAAATAGATGAATTCCCTCCCAAAATCACTCTCTACTCAACCAAAGGATGCCACATAAGCAAAATGTCTCCACCATTTAAAAACAAATGGCCCAAATCATCTCATTTATTAATATATATAGATTATGATTTATGATGTAACACTTGTTTATAAAAATAACTTTTTGTTGTTTATTAATAATATTAAAAACTATCTCTTCGTTAAAAATAATTATTAAATGCGAAACAATATAATTTAATTTATAAAGAGTTTTTATTTTAGAAAATATTATATACATTGTTTTAAAAATACTTGTTCCCTCCTAATTTTTTGCTAAAATATATTTAAATGTTGAAAATTCCCTCGTGAATTCTATTCCGCCCTAAATCCCAAAACTTCCAACCCCTTTTCCATTAGTCAGGCATCTTGTTGTGATTTTAAGTTGATAAAAAGATTAGATGAACGCCAATCCTTTACTAACAACCATGAACCGTCACTGGAATTATATTGCCTTCGTTGTCGAAGAAGCTTCTGCTCATCATCATCTACTTAGTCGGCAACTGGTATCCAAATTCATGGGATTTTTTGAATTATTTTGAACAGGTAATCACTAATTATTGGTGGTGTTTTCTGTTTTAGTTTATTTGTAGATTTTCTGTCACACCCCCAAATTACCACCTAGGGAGTGTCCCTGTTAGGCGTGTGACGACCAGCAATGAGCCACCAATTACATTGATTCACCAGTTTGAAATAAAGTTTCATCTTTTAATAATACCGAAATCCCAAACATAAGTTGTTCAAAAACCATAAGTTCAGCGGAAGCATTAACGTATCACAAAGTATATGTTTCACACAACCAAAGTAAATAAATGTTCGTGAAATAACTCAGCAAAGCAACCATGACCACTCGCGCCCTCCAGCCAGCAAGTTCCTGCGTTCCAAGTACCTAAGGACCTGCGAGCATGTAACACGTGTATCAGACAAAGCTGGCGAGTTCACAGTTTTAGAAAACGTTTGTTACCCGTTATATGTAAAACAGTTCAATAACCGATGCAAGTAATATTGTTAATATCTCAATTCCGAACAATGACGGCTCCTGAAATACACGACTGCCCTTCCCACGTACTCCTATCTAGTACTGGGCCAGACTGGGTCATTAGTTCACCTCCGTCCTCTACAGGAGCGGTGTGAGGGTGCCAAACCTAAGTAGCGCTACTAACTAATACCCGATGAGGGACTTACAAAAGATGATAGGTGAGAATATTAACCAATATACCCGTTTTTACCCAAAGACTTATCCCCCCCATGGGATACCCCCTGACTGTCCCCAACCACTGGGACACATGCTCGAATGTAGTGAACTCACCTTAGGTTTGCTCGGTAAGGTTATCTACTTGATTAGCAATTGAACAATCACGTCCTAAAAGGGGTTATCGATACAGTCAGTTTCAACTAATCCATGTAGTCACATAAAATGCTCAAAGAGAAAGCATGTAGTGCACATTAACATACATGTCATGCAAGTATTATGCTGCCCAACTGTTCGTTAATATGTTTGAGTTTAGGTGACCCATTGCTAAACTTATTAATCTAAGCAATCCACTAATATGGAGGGCCAATTAAATTAAACATGGAATTCCTATGCTCACATATAACATGTAAACTGATTGTCACCACAAAAGTAATTCACTTGAAGGAACATGAAACTTTAGCACATATTTCATTAGTTTTAATATATAACATCCATGTCATGTTTCATCAACTAGAGTAAATAACAATCGCCTGGCAGGTACTGTTCAAACTTATTGAACTCATGCACGTATCATTTACTTATCGCACAATTCAAGTTCCGTTATCAAACATGTACGGCCCAGATATGAAGCTTGTGGGTGTCACAGTTTCTAACGCATCTAAGACATTTAAGACACGGCCTGAATTACTTCATGTGCAGCCAACTACCTTGGCAGTTCCATCAGGCCCGCACTTGCTGGCCCAGACCCGATCTCAGTGGGTTTCAGCTCAGCTGGGGTACGCGAACACTAGACTTGTGATCTAGTATCGTTATCATGGTCCGGATGTAAACTGGTGTTTTCGAGCCTGCTAATAATTAAATGGATGTGCACGTGTGTCCAGTGGCAGTGCACGGCCCAATATCACGATGGGTATGGGCTTGTTCATTACATGTCCATATTTATGAAAACCTTATTATCATGTGCACCATTCAACTTGTAGCCTACTGACATGTCTAGTGAAAATAAAACAAATATTTGATTACATGTGATGTGCACTATCAATGATCATGCAGCCATTGAATCATGTGTCTACATTTGATTGGACCAATTCTTATATTTAACAATTCTTATATTTAAATGATCATGCAGCCACATGATTGGACCACCTTATGCCTAGCATCTTATTATATCTTTTTTTTTTTATTTGGATCCCACATGTGCCGCCATTTTTTAGTCAAGAATACACAACTCTATTGGACCAATTAAGCCACTGTCACATCAATTTAATTACAAATCACATATACAAACACATGACCCAATACTCTATTGGTTATTTAATTGCTAACCTACTATTATCAATCAAATCAACTATCATGACTCACAAAGAAACTGATCATATATGAGCAATAGACTTAAGAATTTTTTTTCAACATATCCTAGGTTATCACTGCCATTCCTATTCATCGATTCACAAGCATATATTTATTCAACTTATATGGCTACCACAATCACATAACTCTACTCAAGTGCATATACTTATCAAAACAATCATGTTGATATCGCTAGTTCCTGATCACATAATCTGTACGCTATATTGCACATACCAAAACGGCCAAAACAACCAACCGAGTTTAACAATCGTCCAGAGTACTAACCGAAAGCCTGATGAGAAAAATAGTGATGATGATCACGATCGGGGGGTTGCCTACAGTCGCACGAAACTTGGGAATGGGTAGGGTTTGCCGTACTCGATGTTATGCTAGTGCAGGGGTTACGTATTGCCTTATATCAACCGGCCATAAGGGTAAGTGGGCCGAATCCCAAGATTACTAGCCCATCCTTTGATTATTTATAAATTACCAGCCCCAAAACACATATTAGCTGGGCCGAACATGCGCTATGGGGCACAATATGGATTCAAGTGTGTAAACCGACCCGTTTCGATTATGAAGTTCACTTCTTAGACTCACTTACTACTCCCATACGCATACACGACCTAAGTAGTCGAGTGCAAAAAGACACATTCGAAGGTTTCACGAATGAAAACTTACACACATAACTTTTAATAAAGTTCACGCGTAATTTACTACACTACATCTTGCATAATCATGACATAGGAGTAATAAAATATAGGAACATACGCCAAAAGTTGTGAAATTCAAGCAATGCTAACCTTGGAAATACGAGTTGTCACATCATCCCCAACTTGAAAGAAATTTCGCCCCGAAATTTGACAAGTAAACGCGAAAGAACGAAGTGAAAATTTAGGATTGTTGCGGATTTTGCTCAGGTGTGACATCATCCCCAACTTGAAGGGGAATCTCGCCCCGAGATTCACCAGTTTTGCTAGACTCTGCTTTGTCTTTGGGAAAGAGGTGAGGGTACTTTAGTTTCATCTGATCCTCGCGCTCCCACGTGAACTCCGGTCCACGTCTTGAGTTCCAACGAACCCTCACAATAGGAATACGAGTGTGTTTACGCACTTTGACCTCACGGTCCATAATCTCGATGGGTTCTTCTACAAACTGCAACTTGTCGTCGATCTTTAACTCTTGAAAAGGTACTGTTAATGGGTCGTCAGCATAACACTTCTTTAACTGCGATACATGAAATACATCGTGAACATTACCCAGTTCAGTAGGTAACTCCAACCTATAAGCCACCTTACCGATACGCTCCAGAACCTTAAACGGCCCAACGTATCGTGGATTCAGCTTGCCACGTTTCCCAAAGCGCACAACCCCTTTCCACGGTGAGACTTTCAACATAACTCGGTCATTCACTTCAAACACTACCTCCTTGGCACGCTTGTCTGCATAGGCTTTCTGACGATCACGAGCAGCTGCCATACGTTCTCTGATTTTCACGATCTTATCTGAAGTTTCGAGTACTATCTCAGGACCCGTGATCTGACTATCACCCACTTCAGCCCAGCAAAGAGGTGAACGACACTTCCTCCCGTACAGTGCCTCAAATGGTGCCGCCTTGATACTGGTGTGGTAGCTGTTATTGTAGGAAAACTCGACCAACGGCAAATGCTTCTCCCACCCCTTTCCAAAATCAATAACGCATGCCCGTAACATATCCTCTAGCGTCTGAATGGTGCGTTCACTCTGACCATCCGTTTGTGGGTGATAGGCCGTGCTCATATCGAGACGCGAGCCGAACGACTTATGCATAGCCTGCCATAACTCCGAAGTAAAACGAGGATCTCGATCAGAAATAATAGAAGTCGGCACTCCGTGCCTAGAAACCACCTCTTTAAGGTACACCGCTGCGAGTTGCGAATACTTATCTGTCTCCTTGATCGCTAAGAAGTGTGCTGACTTGGTGAGACGGTCGACAATCACCCATATAGTATCGTTCCCAGCCTGCGTTCTCGGTAACCCCGTAACAAAATCCATAGCGATCTGTTCCCATTTCCACATGGGTATCTCCGGCTGCTGGAGTAGACCCGAAGGTTTCTGGTACTCTGCTTTGACCCTAGCGCAAGTCAAGCACCTACTCACGTATGTTGCGATGAGAGCTTTCATATTCGGCCACCAATACAAAACCTTGAGGTCCTGATACATCTTATCGGACCCTGGGTGAATAGAATATCGTGACTTGTGTGCTTCGTCCATCACAAGCTCTCGAAGATCACCAAATAAAGGAACCCATATTCGTTCCATGAAGTAGTAAATACCGTCAGACCGTTGCTCAAACTTCTTCTTGTGTAGACCTCGTAATCCTTCAGCCTCGATATTTTCTTCCTTTAATGCCTCAATCTGAACTGAACGGATCCGAGCAGGTAGATCAGAGTGAATAGTAAGCTGTAGGGCACGAATACGCTTCGGTTTTGGTTCTTTGCGGCTAAGAGCATCCGCCACCACGTTAGCTTTACCCGGGTGATACTTGATAGCACATTCATAATCATTGAACAACTCTACCCAGCGACGCTGACGCATATTCAATTCCTTCTGGTCGAAGATATGCTGAAGGCTTTTGTGATCCGTATAGATGGTGCATTTCGTGCCGTATAGATAATGCCTCCATATCTTCAGTGCAAAGACCACTGCTCCCAACTCCAAGTCGTGTGTCGTGTAGTTTTTCTCGTGTACTTTCAAAAATCACCTCCCGTATCCAAAAATCACACTTCGAAAATTTTGCGTACAGTTGCTCCCTCCTCAGGAGTTCTAAGATGAGGCGCAGATGCCGCTCATGATCTTCCTTGCTCTTGGAATAAATTAGAATGTCGTCGATAAAAACGATAACGAAGTCATCAAGGTATGGCTTGCACACGCGGTTCATGAGATCCATGAAGACCGCTGGTGCGTTGGTCAACCCGAATGGCATAACCAAGAATTCGTAGTGACCGTATCGCGTCCGAAACGCTGTTTTGGGAACGTCTTCCTCTCTAACTCGCACCTGATGATACCCCGACCTTAAGTCGATTTTCGAATAGAAACTTGACCCTTGCAGCTGGTCAAACAGGTCGTCAATACGAGGCAAAGGATAACGGTTTTTAATCGTCACCTTGTTGAGCTCGCGATAATCTACACACATCCGGAAAGACCCATCCTTCTTCTTCACAAATAGAACTGGGGCTCCCCAAGGGGAAGAGCTAGGTCGGATGAAACCCCTATCCAATAGCTCTTGGAGTTGATTTGACAATTCCTGCAACTCCCCTGGCGCAAGACGGTATGGCGCACGAGCAACCGGGGCTGCCGCTGGGGCGAGGTCTATATGGAATTCCACCTGACGATGTGGAGGTAGACCAGGGAGTTCCTCAGGAAATACGTCAGGGTATTCACGAACAACTGGAAGATCTTCAATCTTCCTTTCATCTGACTGGGAATCAGTGACAAGAGCAAAAACTGCAGGATAACCCTTACGCAGATACTTCTGAGCCTTCATTGCTGAAACAATGCTAACCGGGGTCCCACTGCGATGACCCTGAACTGATAAAAATTCCCCACCAGGAAGAGGAACACGTACGATCTTCTCCTTACAGAGAATCTCCGCTTGATACTTGGACAACCAGTCCATTCCAACGATCACGTCGAAGCTTCCAAGAGTAATAGGTATTAAGTCAATGTCGAATACTTGACCCAGAAGATCGATTTTACACCCAAGTAGAACATGTGTAGCTTCGATGGTTTTACCATTTGCGATTTCTACTATGTGTTTCATTACGAGAAGTGTAGGACTTAACCCTAATTGAGAACCGAACCCCAAAGACACGTAACTCCAGTCGGCACCAGAATCAAATAAAATAGAAGCAATAACACCGTTCACTGAAAACGTACCAGTAACCACGTTGCCGTCGTTCCGCGCTTCACCAGCTCCCAACACAAACCCGCGCCCACGCGCGACATTACCCGCATTGTTCCCCGCATTGTTGTTCCCATTACTACCCCCTGTGTTCTGCTTCAGCTGAGGGCAGTCTCGCTTGAAGTGCCCCTCGGCCCCACACTGATAACACCCTCTCTGAGTACCCTGATTTTGTTGAGATTGCTGCCTACCCATCTGCTGTGACGGCTGCTGCTGAGCTGGAAAAGTGGCCCTACAATCCCTAGCCATATGCCCTGGTCGATTACATCGATGACAAACCCGAGCACACTGTCCCTTGTGATGATAGTTACACTTGCTGCACAAGGGTAGCTTCCCCGCATATGATCCCTGCCCTGATTTGTTACTCGCGTTCTGATTCACTGATGCTGTCTGACTGGAACTGCGGGTGCTGCCAGTATCCGTCTTCTTCTGAGGCTGTGCAGAGTTGGACCCCTTGTCCGTATCGTTCCACTTACGTTTGCTATCAGCAGCAGATGCAGTGGAAATAGTGGCAGCTGTGGTAGTGCTAGAAATACGAGGTGGCAATGAGTCGCTCTCCACCTCCTGGTCAACGATTTTATGTGCCAATCTAACAATCTGGGTTAGGTTATTGAGGTTCGCTGCTGTAACTAAACCCTTCACCCGTGGAGGTAACCCCTTAATAAACAACTCGATTCTTCGGGACATGGGTCGGGACAAGTTTGGACACAAATCAGCTAACTCATACGACCGCTTCAAATACGCCTCGATTTCAGACCCCACCATTGTCAGATGATAGTACTCATTCTCTAACTTCTGTATTTCATCTCGAGGACAGTATTCCTCTCTCATCAGCTCTTTAAAATCATCCCACGTAGTGGCGTTTGCCGCCTCAATACCTAGCAATTGGACCTGGGCATTCCACCAGGTCAAGGCACCATCCTGAAGCGTGCCTGCTGCAAACTTTACTCTATCCCCAACTGGGCAGTTACATATCGCAAACACTGACTCCGCCTTTTCGAACCAGCGTATAAGTCCCACAGCCCCTTCAGTGCCACTGAAGGTCTGTGGCTTGCAATCCATGAAAGTTTTAAAAGTGCAGACCGGTGGGTGAGGCTGGTTTTGTGGCGCCGGCTGACCTATTAACGAGGGAAAAATAAACCAACAAGTAAGACTCAAGTTTACGATTCAAAGGAAAAGAATGTCTGGTACATGTCATACCAGCCTGGTAAGCTGCCAAGGCTGCAGCCACCTGAGCGTTGAGTAATGCTTCTAGCTCCGCTTGGGTCATATGGATTTCGCCACGCCCACCACCGCGGCCTCCATTACGTCCACCACGACGACCTCCACCACGTCCGTTCATGATTCTACAAGTATGGGAAGAAGGAACGAATTAACAGACCATTTCAAACAGATGTCAAGTATTGCTATAGTATTCACAGTTTTCGAGGTTCTAATACAAGATTGACTAACAACGTGGGATTCCTTTTCACACTAGTCGAGATTTACTGGGACTCACATGCACCCCACGTTGTTATTATGTGTGCACCCATAATAATAACCCGATTTGCATGCTTATCTCAGTTCCTCCCTGCTCATGTTAAAAGGTTTCCCCAAATTCAGGCAGTACGACCGACGACATCACAACATAGAGCCTGTATGTTCAAGTAAAGTCCTACCCTTAAAACACGTAGCATAAACAGATAGCATAGTAATTCGTATTGTAATATCAAGTGTGCGTTCGGGTGTGATACCAATCATGAGTATGTGCTAACTATGCTATGCAATAGTAAACAAGAGACGAACCTTGCTGTCTGGAGCTGAGTGTCATGGTCAATGTCGTATCAGTTCAGTTATAGTCTGGTTTTATAAATCATTTTTAAAACCAAATTCACTATAACCAGTGGCTCTGATACCAAACTGTCACACCCCCAAATTACCACCTAGGGAGTGTCCCTGTTAGGCGTGTGACGACCAGCAATGAGCCACCAATTACATTGATTCACCAGTTTGAAATAAAGTTTCATCTTTTAATAATACCGAAATCCCAAACATAAGTTGTTCAAAAACCATAAGTTCAGCGGAAGCATTAACGTATCACAAAGTATATGTTTCACACAACCAAAGTAAATAAATGTTCGTGAAATAACTCAGCAAAGCAACCATGACCACTCGCGCCCTCCAGCCAGCAAGTTCCTGCGTTCCAAGTACCTAAGGACCTGCGAGCATGTAACACGTGTATCAGACAAAGCTGGCGAGTTCACAGTTTTAGAAAACGTTTGTTACCCGTTATATGTAAAACAGTTCAATAACCGATGCAAGTAATATTGTTAATATCTCAATTCCGAACAATGACGGCTCCTGAAATACACGACTGCCCTTCCCACGTACTCCTATCTAGTACTGGGCCAGACTGGGTCATTAGTTCACCTCCGTCCTCTACAGGAGCGGTGTGAGGGTGCCAAACCTAAGTAGCGCTACTAACTAATACCCGATGAGGGACTTACAAAAGATGATAGGTGAGAATATTAACCAATATACCCGTTTTTACCCAAAGACTTATCCCCCCCATGGGATACCCCCTGACTGTCCCCAACCACTGGGACACATGCTCGAATGTAGTGAACTCACCTTAGGTTTGCTCGGTAAGGTTATCTACTTGATTAGCAATTGAACAATCACGTCCTAAAAGGGGTTATCGATACAGTCAGTTTCAACTAATCCATGTAGTCACATAAAATGCTCAAAGAGAAAGCATGTAGTGCACATTAACATACATGTCATGCAAGTATTATGCTGCCCAACTGTTCGTTAATATGTTTGAGTTTAGGTGACCCATTGCTAAACTTATTAATCTAAGCAATCCACTAATATGGAGGGCCAATTAAATTAAACATGGAATTCCTATGCTCACATATAACATGTAAACTGATTGTCACCACAAAAGTAATTCACTTGAAGGAACATGAAACTTTAGCACATATTTCATTAGTTTTAATATATAACATCCATGTCATGTTTCATCAACTAGAGTAAATAACAATCGCCTGGCAGGTACTGTTCAAACTTATTGAACTCATGCACGTATCATTTACTTATCGCACAATTCAAGTTCCGTTATCAAACATGTACGGCCCAGATATGAAGCTTGTGGGTGTCACAGTTTCTAACGCATCTAAGACATTTAAGACACGGCCTGAATTACTTCATGTGCAGCCAACTACCTTGGCAGTTCCATCAGGCCCGCACTTGCTGGCCCAGACCCGATCTCAGTGGGTTTCAGCTCAGCTGGGGTACGCGAACACTAGACTTGTGATCTAGTATCGTTATCATGGTCCGGATGTAAACTGGTGTTTTCGAGCCTGCTAATAATTAAATGGATGTGCACGTGTGTCCAGTGGCAGTGCACGGCCCAATATCACGATGGGTATGGGCTTGTTCATTACATGTCCATATTTATGAAAACCTTATTATCATGTGCACCATTCAACTTGTAGCCTACTGACATGTCTAGTGAAAATAAAACAAATATTTGATTACATGTGATGTGCACTATCAATGATCATGCAGCCATTGAATCATGTGTCTACATTTGATTGGACCAATTCTTATATTTAACAATTCTTATATTTAAATGATCATGCAGCCACATGATTGGACCACCTTATGCCTAGCATCTTATTATATCTTTTTTTTTTTATTTGGATCCCACATGTGCCGCCATTTTTTAGTCAAGAATACACAACTCTATTGGACCAATTAAGCCACTGTCACATCAATTTAATTACAAATCACATATACAAACACATGACCCAATACTCTATTGGTTATTTAATTGCTAACCTACTATTATCAATCAAATCAACTATCATGACTCACAAAGAAACTGATCATATATGAGCAATAGACTTAAGAATTTTTTTTCAACATATCCTAGGTTATCACTGCCATTCCTATTCATCGATTCACAAGCATATATTTATTCAACTTATATGGCTACCACAATCACATAACTCTACTCAAGTGCATATACTTATCAAAACAATCATGTTGATATCGCTAGTTCCTGATCACATAATCTGTACGCTATATTGCACATACCAAAACGGCCAAAACAACCAACCGAGTTTAACAATCGTCCAGAGTACTAACCGAAAGCCTGATGAGAAAAATAGTGATGATGATCACGATCGGGGGGTTGCCTACAGTCGCACGAAACTTGGGAATGGGTAGGGTTTGCCGTACTCGATGTTATGCTAGTGCAGGGGTTACGTATTGCCTTATATCAACCGGCCATAAGGGTAAGTGGGCCGAATCCCAAGATTACTAGCCCATCCTTTGATTATTTATAAATTACCAGCCCCAAAACACATATTAGCTGGGCCGAACATGCGCTATGGGGCACAATATGGATTCAAGTGTGTAAACCGACCCGTTTCGATTATGAAGTTCACTTCTTAGACTCACTTACTACTCCCATACGCATACACGACCTAAGTAGTCGAGTGCAAAAAGACACATTCGAAGGTTTCACGAATGAAAACTTACACACATAACTTTTAATAAAGTTCACGCGTAATTTACTACACTACATCTTGCATAATCATGACATAGGAGTAATAAAATATAGGAACATACGCCAAAAGTTGTGAAATTCAAGCAATGCTAACCTTGGAAATACGAGTTGTCACATCATCCCCAACTTGAAAGAAATTTCGCCCCGAAATTTGACAAGTAAACGCGAAAGAACGAAGTGAAAATTTAGGATTGTTGCGGATTTTGCTCAGGTGTGACATTTTCACAATTTGTTCATTGAGTTGAAGATTTTTGTGAGTTCGGTGAGAAATTAACGGTTTGTAGGTTTTCTTTTGATTTCTTAGTTTTTGTCGATTTGATTGACTATAGAATCTCTTATTCATTCCATTTTTTTAAAGTTTTTTAATGCAATTTTTATTAATGCTTTCTATAAGACTCTATTTGTTGGTTTAGTTCACTACGAACGAATCGGTTGTTGATTCATTTAATTTAGTATTTTTTTTTAATCCTTTATGAATTGTTAGATACTTAGAGCATTCACATTCTATCCATCAAAATATGTGAGGGAGGGTTTTTATATTATAAAGGGTATAAAAAGTGGTTGTGAGTGGAGGAGAGAGAAAATGTTACTGTTCGTCTGTATATTTGAGGGGACACTGTTCACCCACTATAATTTTTTTAATATATATTGAAAGTGGTTGTGAGTGAAGGAGAGAGAAAAATGTAATGATAATATTATTTAATTGAAAATGAGAGAGAAAAAGTATTTGTTTTTAGTGAAAATATATTGATATAGGAGTTGTTTTTTAGTGAAATGTATGTATAATTTGATGGATTGGATGTGAATGCTCTTAAAGGCTAGCTGAAAGACTCTTGATAGATAAAAATAGTTAAATTGTTACTATTTGCTCTATATAAATGTAAAAAAATTGATTATATGTTTTTGTTTAATGCAGATTTTTTGACCAAATATTACACCCTATGAAACTAACTACAAGTTTGTAATATCTGTTGCTGGATCAATTTCAAGGGGTTAATAAATTAGATTATAAATGATCATCACAAATCTTCAAAGTTCTTAGTATTTCTTCATCTTGTAGGTTTTTTGTTTCATGTGATTGGTGACTTAGGGAAGGCTCGTTTTCACCTTTTCTTTAGTGCAATGCTCTTCAACGAACAGGCTCCTCTAATTGATCCTTGAAATCATGCTTTAGTGGAAGGCTCTCCAATTGTGTTGAATTAATCCCTTAAGTTTTTTGGTTAGTTATTTGTTCTTTTATTTCAAAGCACTTCGTTGATTTGTGACTGCAACATGCTCATCGGGCACATCCTGTCCTGTTGCAAAGCTTAATCCAACAACTGGGATTTGCTTACTGTAAGTGATTATTTGAAACTTGATCACCAATTATCATCTTTTCACATTATATTTTGACAGATACCGTTACCAATTTCCTTCTGGAAAGCCGAATCATACTTGTGATACATTTGGGTAACGAGATATTTTGCGATCCATGATATCATTGTCTAGCAACCATCTAGAAAACTGAAAATTATCACAACATATAGTGTCAACGGGTGGAATCGCATAAGGTTTGTGAGTGAAGGCTCTTGGTGGCAAATTCGATCCATATGGATCAATTTGGGATATTTTTTCTCAAGGGGTCAAATGTTAAAGATTAAACGATTAGTTAAAAAGGAAAATGGTTGTACATGTTAAACAGTTTTTAATATTAAATGATTACTTAAATTGTGATGATTTTGAAGCGGTTTCTACATTCACCGAGCTGACCGGTGCTGTCATCACTTCTTATATAATGTAAGTGCCTATATCTAGTATAAATTATCGTTCGTAAAACAAAATTTATTTTATTGATTTGGTTTATGTATGTTAGCTGCAGGTTCCTGTATGAGCAAATTAAAAAAGAGCAAATACATGATCGTGGAATATGTTTTATGAACCCGTCTACAATTTCGCGGGCTGATCAAGGCAAACCCAAACACATCAACGATTCAAGTAGAGCGGTTGTAGATTGATTGTATAAAAGAAAGGGCAATGGCATCATCCTATTGCCCTACAATCCCGGGTTTGATTTTCCTTTTAAATAAGTATTCGCAAAGACGTATTATCTTAATTTATGTTGATTGAATTTTGGATTTTGAAGAAACCATTGGGTGTTGGCAGTACTAAACCTGAAAACAACTAGTTGCGATTATCTTGATTCCTTACAGCCTAGAAGTGTCAATGAGCAGTTGAGGCAAATTATTGATACATAAGTAGTACACATTATTATAATGGATGATAAAAGAGTTAGAATATACTTTGATATAATTGTTGATTTTATATAGGGCAATGGCCGTGTATACTTCACGTATGAAGTGGTGCCAACATAAGGGTTAAACTCATCTGGATTAACGCTAGGGTAAGCACTTAATCCCTTATTTAAATTGTGATTGTAATGATATTGTAAATATTGAAACCCTTTAGTTTAAACTTAAATCGCAATGGTTTCACATTTCTTGATATTTTTTAGTTGTGTAGTGTCCACATCTGCCATGAGGTACGAGGTACTGAATGCGGCTACTAAGTGATGAAGTTCATGAAGAAGATAGCTTACGAAGGAGTTGAAATAGTTGACAATGATAATGTAAGTTTAAGCATATTTTAGTCTGTATATTAAAGAAATATGTACTTGTATATCCAAACAAATGCTTAAATTCATAAGTTAGGATTAAATTCTGATTTTTAAGATTTATTTTATTTAATTGTTGTCTCATGTTGGGAAAGGAGTAGAGGAATACTCGGCTACAGATATGGATGACATTCGCGAAGATTGGTCGACTTATGCGGTTACCACTACTTTTAAGTGACAAATCGTATTTTAGGTGTTGATGATGTATTGACAAACAATTCTTTTTTTTGTCAACATTAAAATATTTGTAATATACTTGACAAATGATTATGTAATGGATTGTTTTGGTATATATATATATATATATATATATAGAGAGAGAGAGAGAGAAAGTATAATGTATTTCAAGGCTTAACCTACATTAACATACATGACAAAAAATATAACGTGCGTTATTATCATAGAACGTGTGTGATTATAGTCCCATGCGTGATTATACCCCTGATCCAACAGTTACCATTGTCTCCTACGTGATGTATGATAAGGCTTTTTGTATGTTAACCTTACTCTCTCTCTCTCTCTCTCTCTATATATATATATATATATATATATATATCTGTGTATTTGTTTTATGAAAAAGATTTATTGTTTTTGTTATTATACATGTGTCCAGGGCAAATTAGTAATTCTATAAAAAAATTAAACAGTTAAAAACATGACACGCGTAAATGAATGTCATATGTATGTGTCATAAATTCTTGTCATGAACGTGTGTCATTAAAAATTGTCATAAAATGAGTGTCATAAATGTGTGTCATTAAAATTGTGTCATAAAATGAGTGTCATGAATGTGTGTCATTAAATGTGTGTCATAGATGTGTGTCATTAAATGTATGTCATTAAATGTGTGTCATAAAAACATGACACACAAATGCATGTCATCTTAATTTTATGACTCCTCAATCAACAACACGCTTTTGCGTGTCATAATTACCGTTTTATGACGTACAATGTGCGTCAAGAAATGTGTTTTTTCTAGTAGTGACCCGAGAACATAAGTACGTACGAGGTTTACGTAGGTTCTATGTAAGTGCCCTTCTTAACCCGAGGACAGTGGTACGCGTGTGGTTTACGTAGGTTTTACGTAAGTGCCCTTCACAACCCGAGGCAGTAGTAAGTATGAGTTTACGTAGGTTTTACGTAAGTGTCCTTCGCAACCTGAGGACAATGGCTAGTACAAGTTTACGTAGGTTTTACGTAAGTGACCTTCGCTATCCGAGGACGATGGTAGATAGTCTAGTAACAATGTAAGTACGAGTAATCGTTCAATCCCATTCCCTACCCACCGGGAATCCCATGCCTTGGTAAGAGTGTGAACTCACCTTGATTTGCTCGGCAGATAAACAAAAAGTCACTTGAGTTGAATGTGGTCAACCACGTCCTAACATGGTTACTATACAAGTTAGGTTCGTATTTAGGCAGTGCACGCAAGGTTTTCTACACGTATACTAACAAGTTGTATACAAGTATTGATCATGGCATACACGTATAATCATGGCAGTTAACTGTTCATACGAGTTCAACAGTAGCATCACGTAGACAAACAAAGCCCAACAGTGCGGCCCAATGCTAGGCCCGTAATAGTGTGCAAGTCCAACAGTCTATACGGTTATATGGTCTCGGGTCGAGACTAGAGATCTCGAGTCGAGACTAGGCGGTCTCGAGTAGGAGTCTTGGTGTTCTCGAGTCGCAACTAAGAAGGTCTCGAGCCATGCATGTACTAGTCGAGACTAGTCGGTCTCGAGTCACAACAGGACCCGCAACCGAGGTCTTCGAGTCTTGTTGTTTGTGTGTTGGTGATGTGGTCTCGAGTCGAGACAGTGGGGTCTCGACTCGCAATCCCTTGTCGAGACTATGAATGTGTAACAAACTTCCATATTTCCAGCTCCATTATTCCGCAACATCAGTAACAACTTTGGCAGTTTCACAAATCAGATCAAATCACAATTATTCAACAATCATGCACCCTAAATATTTCTCTAGGTTTGATCACTAATTTCACATTCAAACAGATCATCAGATTAGCGAAAACAAGGACTAGCATGTAACCCCACATCATGGCCAATCAATTAATCATGAAATCATTGAACTATATCAAACAATCATCAGTTGGTCACAAACTAATCATCACGCAACATAAAATCATCGATTATGGCATCAAACCTAGCCACACGAATATCATGCAATACCCGAACCAAAGCTGCTTGTATATCATCTATTCATCTAACACGTGTTCCGATTTCACAACATAATCTCATTAATAAACATCACTAGCATGAAACCCTAGTTGTCATATAGAAATCGAGATCATGTCAACTAACAAAGATGTAACACTAACCGAATCGTGTGATGTGACAAGCTTGATCGAGAGGGAGGGCTTCGGGTGAGAGGTGATGCCGTCGAACAAGGAGAGAAAGAGAGAAAGCTTAGGGTTTGGTGTTTTCTTCAGTTGCCAATATGAGGATAATACACAACCCTTTGTGTATTATGCGTATGAGAGGAGTGGACGGGCCGAACCCATCTTGGGTTGCATCTTTGGTCTCGAGTTAAACATAGTGGAGTTGGGCCGAGAGGTGCATGGTGCGGTTATGTTTAGGGTGTGCGGTCCAAACCTTTTGTGCAACCAATTTTCATAATACAATTATATAACGCAACCATATAAGCTCATTCCATAGAAATCAAATACACCAACTAGTCACGAAATGTTCAAACAAGTTACATTAAAACACAAAGAAAGGTTCTGGAATACAGGTTGTCACAACCTCAAGTCTGAATGGTTAAGAGGTAACCTCTGAATAGTAAATCATCACATGTCACATTCTTCTACCTTCTCATTGGTAAAATTCTTAATGGTTTCATCAAGAGGTAGCCTCTTGACCATTCAGAGGCTACCAAACAGCCCCTCAAACAAAACAGAAAACACAGTTAAAGAGATAATTTTTTATTTTAAATTAAAAATTTTAAATTTCAATCTAGAAATATAAATACAAAAAACAGTTTTTTAAAAAGAAAAATATATGAAAACAATAATTCAATTGACATAAGACTATGGGGTGTGGGGCGTTGGATGGGGCTTGGAAGGGGGTTTAATGCTGGCTACACCACCCCGGCTCGGCGTTGGACTTAGCATTGCCCGTTTGGCATTCTGCCTGGCGTTGGGCAGGAGGGGGTGACGTGGCGGGCTCTGAATGGCTAAAGAAATTGGACCATTGGGGTGGCCGGGCCAAACGGTCATTTTTTTAATTTTTGAATGGTTTGGGGTAGCCGCTATACCAAACCAAGTTTTTTTTAAATTACATTTTTTACCTATAAATACCCAACCCCAAACCGTATTATCCCAATCTTCTTCACCCACACCTACACCAAAAAAAAAAAAGAAAGAAAAACCGAAGGTAAACATGGTGCATTGGACCGAAGAGGAAGAAATCACACTTGTTTCATCGATTGTCGATGCCCAACATACCCTACAACGCGATTAAACGCCTATTAGGGTCGAGCGTTTCAACAATACCAACAATACGTCGGCAACATGCGTCACAACTTAAACGCGTGTCAACACAAATGGCTTGAGTTCAAACCGAAGTTGGATCACTTTAAACCTTGCTTCAACCCGTGTCCCTGCGTGCGACTTGACCAACAACGATCGACTCGAAATCGCGAGATCGAGTACAAGTACGATGCAACTACGGATTTTAAGTGAGTTGCCCACTTTAATATTTATCGTATTCTGTAGTTTTTTTTTAATCTGTAGGATTTAATATATTTATCGTATTCGTATTCTGTAGTTTTTTTTAGTTTGTAGGATTTAATAAGTAGTTTTTTTTTAGGATTTAATAAATAGTTTTTTTTTAGGATAATAAGTAGGTTTTTTTATTGTGGGTTGTAATTTTTTTTAATTAGCGTGATACACTTTTAATATGAATTGGGCTTTTTTATATAAATTGACAACTTTAAAAAAAAGGAATGCCACGTGGCACCTCAACGCCGACCTTGTCACGCCCCTTCCACAACCCACTTTTTTGGTGTGGACTGATGAAGCCCACACCTGTCACATGTTGAGCAATGCCCCCAACCCAAACGCCTCCACACACCATAGTCTAACGAGTAAATTAAGTAAAATATGATAATGGGTAGATTTGACGTTACCTATATGGTTATGAAAATATATCTATTCTAATATAATAAAGTGATTTTAACTTATGTGCCATCTATATATTAACCCACCTTATTATTTTGACAAGTGGCATTCTCCCTAATTATTCTTTTCACCCAATATTGTATTGTTCATCTATTCGTGTGACACGTGTCTTCCACCATAGCTTTTACGCAAATCCCACGTTTACTAAACTTACCCATTTCTTCTCCCTGATTATCTTCAAACCGTAAATACAATTCTTCTATTCGATTCAATCCTATATATCCTAAGTCGGGTTTTGATTCTACGTTCTATAAAACCCTAAAACTGTTCTATGCGATTGAAGATTTGTATTGTTTAATAGCAATTGAAGATGCCAGCAACTTTCATTTTCAATGAGTTTTACAATCTCAAATTGCGACCCATCATTTGAAGGTACGTATTCATTGTTATACCCTAAATCGGCCTTTGATTTTAAGTTATATTAAACCCTAGACTGGACAATGAGTTTTACAATCTCAAATTGCGACCCATCAATTGAAGGTACGCATTCATTGTTATACCCTAAATCGGCCTTTGATTTTAAGTTATATTAAACCCTAGACTGGACAACATTTCTTTTTGTTTTTTTTGCTTTTTTTCTTTAAACTTCAAGTGTTGTTCCCGGTATTTTTGATTCCTTGATTCGGTATAATTATGTGTGTTCATATTATTCTCGTAAAAGTATTGAAAGCTTATAGTGCACACCAAGTGTTTGTATACATGCATGACTGAATTTTGTAGGGAAAAAGAGTGGTGAAAACCGTGAAATGGAGAAATTAAAGGATTTTGAAGAAGGGTTTGAGTCTTCTACAGTTTCTTCATTGGATCAAGGAGCAGTTGATGATAATCATGATCATGAACATGATCAATCACCCACAATAAATTTGACACTCAGTGGTCGTTCGTTTGCGTACTATAGAACTAACTCAGAGACTTCAGCTTTCTCTGAGCAGTTAACGGATGATCTTAACAGCTGTTCGTCGGAGACGCAGTCTCCGGTATGCTGGCCGGCTTCCGGGAGATCTTCTTACTAGCCCGTCCTGTCAAGATTTGGAGTAAAGAAACCGACTCACACGTGTGAAACCGAAGAAGATAAGCTTGAGAGTCATGAACCTATGGATTTGGGGGAATTTGTATTGCATTAGAATAGAATTAGTTTATCTGCAGTTTTTGGTTACAAAATCATTACATAATCATCACAAAATCATGTTAGTTCTGAGTTATGACCCATTAACAGGAAATAAATGCTTTGACTTTTCAGATGATATGAATTTTGCTTGAATTTCAAAATTAGTTTCTTTTCAATTCACTTTGCATTATATGTTGCGAAATTTAATGTAATTATTAGTTTACTTTCTATAGCAACTTGAAATGAGAATAAAATCCATTTTTTAAGGTTTTGTTCTTGATATATTTTTGAAACAGAGCTCAAAATGATGAAAGAAAGATTCGCAAAACTTTTATTGGGAGAAGACATGTTTGGCAGCGGCAAAGGAGTTTCTACCGCGGTTACTGTTTCTAATGCAATCAAAAATCTTTACGGTACACATTTTCTATCTGATGTGTTAATGATTTATACTCTGCGACGCGCTATAACGTATTCATGTGTTTATAAGCTGTTTTGTTTTCGATCTTTGTAGCTTCTATGTTTGGCCAACTCAAAAGTTAATGCTTATGTTTGTTTAAATCTTATGATCCTGTAGATATGATTATGTTTTTTTTTTCTATTTGGAAGCATGTTCTAGAGTAAATTAGGGTTCATAGTTAATATATTATAGTTGGATGCTTTCAGTTTCATATATTTAGCCATACATAAGAGTACATGTCGAGTTGATTGATGGAATTGTTGGCAAACTAATACTTTAGTGATTCAGCATGTGCTTATGCTTATCTGCAGTTCTGGGGGTTTGTAAGATAATAAATAGTGATTTATTTGATACAACTAAGTTGTTTATATGCCTCTGTTTTAATATATTTACAATTGAACCTTTTTCTTAATTTAAAAGATGTTTGTGATCCCTTACGGTTAATTAGTTAATTGTTACTTAATGCTCGTTTGATCTTTATATGTATTGAACACAAGTTGTTTTTAGCATTAGGGTTGTCTTTGGCTATATCTGTGGTTTGATGATAGCAACTTGGTGCAATTCAAAATATAAAACCTTTTCCTTTTTATGACGTTAAGTTTCATTCAGAGTGTTCATTTAAACCTCTAGGGATCAGATATTTACAAAACATTACTTCAAATATCATGATTAGTGTTAGATATACTCGGTTAAACGATTTCCAAGTCGGCTATTCTGTATACATTGCTAAAAGTGTTGTTCAATGATGTTATTGTTATGCACACATTCTTCTTCCATATGTCATCATAAGATATTTTTATTTGGTTTTGTCTCTAAACAAATTAAAGTGCTTCAAACCAATTTGAGAAATGAGATGGAGACTAAATTGTGATCTGGTTCTACTCAATTGACACCTTTGATTAATTTGAGATTGGGTGTTTTAATAAATTCAAAGAAAATATTTTAGTTGAATCAAGGGTAAGATGGTAATTTAATAAATTGGTTTTAGTGAAGTGGGTATATATGATATTATTCCATATACGACTTTGCAACTTTTTTGTGCATTATCACTTGTACTTTGTGCTTAGGGTGTTTTCTAAAAAAATGTTTATTTTTTACTTTTAACCCTAAAGGTTTTACCTTTTATAATTTTAACCCTACATAATTTGTTTTTTTTAACTTTGACCCAAAACTTTTCATTATTTGCAATTTAACTTCACAACTTTTGTCACTTATACTTTTCATCTTTCGCAAATTTTCGTTTTACGTATAGTTCTAAATTTTTCGAGTTAATACGACGCAACGTGCATGTGTGGTTCAACGTTTTTACCTCTATTTTTCCATGTTTGACAGGTTCGTCGCAACACGCATATCCTAGGTCGAGTCAGTGTTGGTGGTCGATGACGGTTGTGTGACATTAGTACTATTTGACACCGTTTTACGCACCGCCGCAACGCGAGGTGTGCTTTGGGGGGTTTTCAAAGAAAAATGGTTATGCATATGGTTGTCGTAACGTTGGCTTTGGGGGTTTTCCAAAAAAATTGATTTTTTTTACTTTTCACCCAAAAGTATTTCATAAATCACTTTTAACTCAGAACTATCTGTTTTTTTTTTAATTTTTAACCCAAAACTTTTTTATCTTTTGCAATCTATCCTCATAACTTTTTTACTTTCAACTTTGGTCCTTTATAGTTTTCATTTTCCGCAAATTTTTCGCTTTATGCTTGGTTCTAAATTTTGTGACTTAACACATCGCAACGTGCGTCTTTGGTTTAACGTTTTTACGTTTCGTTCTATATTTTGCGAGTTAACACGACGCAATGTGCATGTGTGGGTGAACGTTTTTACATCGTCTATTTTTTCCCCATTTGACAGGTTTAACAAAACGTGCGAGTCCTAGATTGACTTAGTTATAACTAAAGAATCCCCGCCGCATTGCGGCGGGTCGCAATCCTAGTTTTAACTATTTTATAAGGTATACATATGATATTTTTAGTTTTACACAGGTATATATGAAATTGCTCCTAAATTTAAAATCTAAGATGTAGATTAGTAACATAAAATAAATAAATTACAAATATAGTTGTTGATATACAATTATTACTTATACTTTGGTAAAGAAGTATGGGGTTGCTGCACCTTGGTGGTTCTGCAATGTAGCTTCTTAAGAAGAATGAGTACGTCATTAATATATTTCTATTATTAAGGTAATCTCAACACATTTACTTATAAATGGGTTGATTTAAGTTATGTTTATCTTTGATGAGTCAAAGTGGTAAAAAGGTAAAACAAAACATTAGTTTAGAAGGAAATGGGTCAAATGAGTAGAAGGAAATGGGTCAAATGAGTGGACCATTTTAAAAGTTGACAGGCTATTTTGATGCATATCACCTCTTAATCATGTTATTAAAACAATTAAATTCTACTAAAGTGATATAGTTTTTTGATATTATACTAGAAACACTTTTTTCTATAAAAAAGAGTCTCAACTAAAAGTATTTCGGGTAGACCCAACCCGACACGTTCCAACCCGGAGAAAGGTATTTATATTATCCCCTTTTGTTCGAGGCTTTGTGATATTCTCTGTTTTCAAGGTCTTTAAGAGAGAAAAACTATTATCTTTATATGTAGGACCCATACGTTCCTACGTACACACTAATTTTTCGCATTGGTTTTATTGGTTTTCTAAGACATACACACTAATTTTTCGCATTGGTTTTATTGGTTTTCTAGGGTATGAAATTAGGGGAAACTCATGACAAAATGATGGCAATGGCTGGGGTTGAAAAGGAGGATTTTGAGTTAACTTAAATGTTTAAGAAGCCAACTTGAAGTATTAAAAGAAGACTCGTGATTATACTAATATTGAAGTAGTAAATGGTCACAATGTAAGTATGAGCCTAAATTATATTTCTTGCCAGATAAAGATTCGTAACATCAAGAAATATAAAAAAACAATTGCCCGATCAACCCCTGTAAAGTAACTACTAGGTTTGGATTTAGAAGATTTGCAACACTTGTGTTGTTTTCTTTGTTTTGTATTATGCTTGGATGAAGCTCACCAAGTATTATTATATTAATTTGTAGGAAGTATACACTATGAGGCTGTGTTGTGGATTAGGCTTGGGGCATGAAAGGAGTGCCACATCAACGACAAGGGGTGGAGGTGGTAGAAGATTTTTTTATTCAAATTATTGAATACCACATTTATATTTTTTGAATTTGCTACATTCAACAATTATAGTTTCAATAATATGTACTACATATTTCTGTCATTAGAAGTATATACAGATTTATGAACTATTTGTTCTTTATTATATAACCCGTGTAACATCAGTGGCGGATCTAGGATTCTGACCAAGCGGGAACGTTTTATAAATAGGCGGTAACGAAATCGAAAAAATGGCAAATTTTTCCAAAATTTACACTAAAAACGTCAAAAATTTTCTGACCAAGCGGTAGCGGAGGCTACCCCTTGGTCCTCTATATGTCCGCCCCTGTGTAACACGGGGGTAACTAACCTAGTTATCTATATATAACAATTCACGTCATTGCTTAGGAACAGTATAACAATTGGTCAAAATGTTGTGCTTATTTACGATATTACCATTATTTCTTTTTTTTTTCTAATACAGAGAGAGAGAGGAGAATAGAGAAGAAGAAAGAGATGTTAGGGGTATCGGATCAGAGTAGGCTCGAGCGGAAGCGGTACAAACACACACACACACTAGCAGAAAATAAAGAACACGAGAATTTACGTGGTTCGGTCAAGGTGACCTACGTCCACGGGTTGCAACTAGGGTTTTACTTTTATTAGATGCTCACAACTGTTTTCAGAATGACACAGATTACAATTACATCATAGGTATTTATAGAACAAGATTAGGGTTTCCTACTTGGTCAACAAGTTAACTAAGTGGGCCTAATAACTAGGGCCGGCTAACCCTAACTAGGGCAGGCTAACCCTAATTAGGGCCGGCTACCCTAAAGCCTACGACCCCAACAATCTCCCACTCGGAGGCTTTGCATAGTCCACAAAGTGCATCCAAGAAACCCATCACCAGTAACTTCAGTAATCTTTACGTTCAAGTCTTCCCAGCCTCCAGTTCCAAGAACAAGCTAAGACTTCAGTCACATCCAAGCCACCTAGTTGCAACCACACCTCTCATCAAGTAACTGAGAGACCAGTTGAAGCTCCCACAAGCTCCAACCCAACAGTCTTATCAGACCCATTCTCTATCTCAACCGGCTTGCACAATCCACCAGCTCCAGAGATACACCGAGAATTAATACCACTCTCCACATTTTGCAAACTATTTCCAGGAGAGCTTTTTTCTTTAGTCGGAATCTTCGTCTTCAAAACCCAACGGTTCTTTGTGATTGTACCCGGAACACGACTCATGCTCCCACTATCACCAAATCCCCTGACTGGCTTAAACTTAGACCCCCGACCACATTCAACTGACATCCCCAAAGCACCAGGATTCAAGTTCGCAAATTGAACCTTCTTCCGCTTACTAGATTCAGTGAACCAGACTTTATGTTGTACAGGGACGGCTACTCCCTCAACAGGTATCTCAACTAGATACAACGATCCTCGTCTCCTCCCACAGGCAACAACAAGATTTCCATCAATCACCTTCCACTTCCCACCACCAAACTTAACATCTAGTCCCTGTTTATCCAGTTGACTAATAGAAATAAGTTTCTTCGTTAAACCTGGAATTACCCTGACGTTCTTTAAGTTCCATGTAGTGCCCAGTGGAGTCTTCAGATTGACATCTCCCATACCCGTAACATTAAGAACATGACCGTTAGCTAATCGTACCTTTCCAAAGTCTCCTTTTTTCAGATTCACCATCGTCTCCCCGCTGTGCATGGCGTGAAACGAAGAACCAGAATCCATAGCCCAAGAATCTATAGATTCTTCACAGCAAACCAGTACGTCACCGTCAGATTCATCTGACACAACACTGTTTACATGCTGCTTACCATCCTCTTTCTTAGGATCAGGACACTCGTTTTTAACATGCCCCTTTTCACCACAGTTCCAGCACCTCACATTCTTCCCAGCTTTAGACAAGCTTTTCCCACGACTCCCACTGCTTCTGTTTTTACCTCTTCCCCTGCTAACACTGAGCATACCAGAAGTAGATCCTCCACTAGTGTTCCTCCGGCGAACGTCTTCACCCAAAACACTATCCCGGACCCGATCAAACTTCAAATTTCCAGTTCCAGCAGTTTCAGTGACCGTTGTCACAAATCCTGACCAGCTATCAGGTAAGGAAGATAACAAAACCACAGCCTGAGTGTCATCATCCAACTTCATGCCCACAGTTGCTAACCTGGACAAAATTGAATTGACTTCGTTAATGTGATCAGCAACTGAACTGCCCTCGCTCATCCTCATATTAAACAGTTCCCTCATCAAGAACACCCTATTACCGGCAGACGGCTTCTCATACATATTTGACAGAGCTGCTAACATATCACGAGCAGTTGTTTCTTTCATGATATTAAATGCAACACTCCTCGTCAAAGCCAGTGTAATTTTACCTCTTGCCTTTTTGTCCTTTGAGTTCCAAATTGCCTCGGCAGCTTTATCCATTCCAGCAGGTTTTTCTTCCAGTACCACATCCAAATCGCATTCACCAAGCAACGCCTCTATTTGCATTCTCCACCATGCAAAATCAGTACCGTTGAACTTCTCGATTCGGAACTTCCCGTCTTCAGCCATAGCAAACGAGAAAACTAGAAAAAACCACAAGGAACCAAGCAACCAAAACCCTAATCGCCAAAAACCCTAAAACCACCAGATCTGCAACAGCAAACCCTACGGCGCAAACCCTAGACTTTACGAGCCGTAACAAGAGAATAGGTACGGGCCGTAAACAAGTCAGCGGCGACGGCAACAACAACAGATCAAGATCTCTCGTCCAGCTCTCTCCTTCGATAACGTGTGAACCGTGTATTTAACTGAACCTTTGGCTCTGATACCACTTGTTAGGGGTATCGGATCAGAGTAGGCTCGAGCGGAAGCGGAACAAAAACACACACACACTAGCAGAAAATAAAGAACACGAGAATTTACGTGGTTCGGTCAAGGTGACCTACGTCCACGGGTTGCAACTAGGGTTTTACTTTTATTAGATGCTCACAACTGTTTTCAGAATGACACAGATTACAATTACATCATAGGTATTTATAGAACAAGATTAGGGTTTCCTACTTGGTCAACAAGTTAACTAAGTGGGCCTAATAACTAGGGCCAGCTAACCCTAACTAGGGCAGGCTAACCCTAATTAGGGCCGGCTACCCTAAAGCCTATGACCCCAACAAGAGATAGCATGAACGGGAGGGGACCACTAACTGATGAAGGATTACGGTGGTTTAGGTAAATTGATTGATGAAGTCGGATTTTTGCGGTCGACGAGTGAAGCGGCTAGAGGTGGTTCCGACAAGGGGGATTGTGACAATTGATGGGGTTTTGCAGCTGTAAGCGGTGGGGGTAGTAATCACCGGCGGCAGAAACCACTCAGACAGCCGGAAAGTGGTCAAGAGAGAGAAAGAGTAAATTTGAAGATCAAGTGTCAACCGGTGTGAGGTATTTTCCTTTCCTCAATTTTGATCTAAACCTACAATTAATGCTTTTGCTATTTCACCATTTTTTATGGTGGTGATAAGCTAGAAGAGTAAAACAGAAAAAAATTAGAGAGAAGATAGATGGATGAATACTGAACAGTTGTAGAAAGTTTGATTTGGTTACTAACTCAATTGGAAGATTATAAATGTGATTTGTTTGATTTTGAGGCCTTTTAAATCCATCTGGATGCTTGTCATTTTGGGGATTCATACATGGGTCTAGGTTATTACTTCATTGAGTTACTAATGATGATGATAATGATTGAGGTATGATTCTTTATAATTTTAATTTTATCTTTCATCCAGAGATGAGGTAGAGTTTACATATATATAAAATGTGAAGAAAAATAAAAAGGTTTTATGCAAGTTTTTGATGTTGATATTCGGAAACTACTTTTATAAATTGAAAATTGTATTCACTGTTATATCCCTGGTAACCAACATTTGAACATTGGTTTATTAGATTGTAAATGTAATTGTATCTATTTCTCTAATTACCTAATCATTTTAGATGCTTTGTATGTTAGTTTTTTTGTCTTGCATAGCATTGTCCGATAACTCTAATTAACCTCTCTTGGTATTATTCATGGGCACCCAGGAGTTTTATATTGGCTTAATGAATTGTGCATGTAAATGTATCTATTCCTTTATTTATGATCTTAACTAAAAGATAGTGATGGGTTGGTATAATATTATTTGACTATGTTTTATTCATGCAAGTAGAGATATTGTTTTGAAACATTTTGCTAGATGGACCGGCATTTTTTTAAGTTCAATAAAGATATTTCCATATCTTTTTTGTTAACCAACCGCATTTGACCCGTTAGATGCAAGAATTTAACGACTTTATCATGTTGGTTTATTTAGTTATGTTTTTTTTTTTTTTTTTTTTTTTTTTTTTTTTTTTCAAGTAGGTAATAGGTTCACATTTATTTGTTGATTGTTATCTGTGCAGGTCTTACACTGTCCAACTGTCGAACACTATAATGGGTTTAGAATATTGTTCGTCATGGCTTCTGCTGCATTTTTATATGTTACTACTGGATCCAAATGCAAAGAGACACACACATCATACTTTCATAGCATATTGAAGTTGAATGCTGTCATTTTGATCAGGGGTGGTAGCTTGCATCTATGTTCAAGTATATTTACACTAACTCAAGACGTTAAACGAAAGTTGAATACTTTTGTGATTTTTAAAAGTTAAATATTTGGTTTAATCATTAATTTAATTCAAATTCGAGACGTACATCTGAACACATGATCATACTTTGTTAATTTGGCCTCTTATTCGGTTAAATGCATTTGTTTTATAGGAATTTAATTATATCAAGCATTTAGTTTTATTTTTAGGTTAGACCTACCAACGAACCTTGCTAAATGGGTTTTAAGAGCACTTTGCCTTCAAGCACACAAGTCCAAGAATTGATGTAGTCATGCGGTTGCAGCCAATGTGCATTAAGAAAAGCGAAAAAGATTCTTGCGACGTTATACTCATAACAACTTTGTATTTTAAATCATGTATAGAAAACTTATGTACATGTGTTAATGTTAAAGTTTTTGCGGGTTAATGCGCCGTAACTAGGGCCGTTCAAATCGCTCGCCGTTCGTCGCTCGCTCGACGCTCGTTCGAAAACTGCTCGGAAAATGCTCGTTCGATTTGTCGCTCGGTTGCAAACGAGCCGCTCTGCTCGGTTCAGTTTGTAAACGAGCCAAGCATGAGCAAAGGTCCGCTCGGCTCGGTTCGGCTCGAATTATTATTTTAATTAGTATACATATACATATACCTATACACATACATATATAAACATGTATATACACACACATATATATATACACAAGTATAAATTATACATAATACATACACACCTATATATGTATACACACTTAGACATACATATATACTTAAACATAAATTAAATTATAAATTAAATTGATAGTTTTATATGTACCACTCTATTAGATAATTGGTAAACGATATACAAATTTACAACTATATCTATACGTACTAGCCCAACCACGCCAATAAAAAAATTAATATTAAAACTAAAAGTTAAACCCTAAACCGATAAAAGATAGTTTGTTCATCGCCTCAATGTTTCATGTCGTTACCCTAAGTCGATCATTTCCTGCTCTCAACGTAATTGTTTGTGCAATATGATCATCGCCTCGTCGGCCTCAACATTGTTATTAATAAGAAAAATAGTGTGCTATTAAATGTGCATATTTTTAAAGACATAAAAACTTGAGACCCAACATTGTCAATTTCTTTCTCAGCAAATTTAAATCGGGCAACACGGTTGTCCAAATCGCTCGAATTTCGCTCGGCGCTCGCTCGAAATTTTTATTGCTCGAAAAATGCTCGATTGATTTGAGGCTCGGTTTTAAATGAGCCGCTCCGCTCGGTTCGGTTTGTAAACGAGCCAAGCACGAACAAAGGTCCGCTCGGTTCGGCTCGGCTCGTGAACAGCCCTAGCCGTAACGACCATGTTGCCGCCGCGTAGCGCGGGTTGTGTTACTAGTTAACGACATTAAAAATTATAAATATATCTATTCGATTGCCATAATAAATGTTTAATAGTACAAAAAAAAAAATCAAGAAGTTTATAATTGATAAATGTTTTTGGGGGGTGGGGTGTTAGGTTTTTGGGGGGTGGGGGGGGATGGGATGGGGGTGGGTGTTTAGGTTTTTGGGGGGGGGTGTTAGGTTTTTGGGGGGTGGGGGGGGGATGGGATGGGGGTGGGTGTTTAGGTTTTTGGTGGTGATGTAGTGGGTTTAGTTTTAGGTTATTGAACACTTGTCACTCTATAAATCCTTCTTACACTTCTTACAATTAGAAGCCTTTGTAAAATAACTTGACCCGTATGTATACATAGAACAAAAGAGTTAAACGAACATTTAAATGCACGTTTACAAGCCCGTTTAACTTTCATCAACATGCTATACACCCGTTTAACTAGAAAGGTAAATCTTATATATTTGTTTAAGTGAAACTCCAATAATTATTATTATTTAATTATAATAATAGACACCTTACATACACATGCATTGATATCAATAGTCAAATTATATTTGATAATTGGTGAATTATATGATCCCAAAAGCATATGACATCTTACTCTAAAGTTTTTATGCTTGTTTCATTAAGACATTTTCCTTTTTCATGTTTGCTTTTTGACGATGTGGTAAAGAGAAATGTGAAAGAAACAAGTTTTAGTTATCATAAATAATAGCGATTTATCTTTATAAGACAATCAAAATGAAAATTTGAGTTTCTTTCTTTTTTCACTTTAATAACTCCCCTTCTTCATCAGTTTGAAACCGATAATAATATATTAAAAAGTTTATAATTTTCCTTTATCAAGATTATAGGCTTACGAATATTGTTTTGTTCATCGTTGCTTATTAGTGATGACCATTTTGTAATTTAATTGAAACTTTTAGTCTATTTTTCTTTTAACCTTTTTGAATGCTTAGATTCTTACTTGATTCGACATAAAAAAATTAGCAAAAAGGAACAAGCAATTAGCGCTATGTATAATGTGACAAGAAATATTTAACTCTATTAACAAACAAAATCAACAATTAACTCTAGTACTAAAAATACTAGCAATTAACTCTAATCACCTAACAAAAACGCAGACACGAAGTAGTACGTCTATAATTTTATATGAACATTAAGATTAGATTAACACTTATAACTTACACAAAATTGCTGATTTACTGAACACAAAATAGCAAACATTGTAATTTGAATCCTAAAACATACTAGGAGTTGATTTTCCCAAGTATAGACTCTTTCGGGGTGTTTGTTTTTTTGTGAAAACCACTTCAAAACCTCTTATGTCTGCCTCACGCAGACCACGCGCACACGTTTGAGTCTGCAGCTTGTTTGTTTTTTTGGAAATGATTCCATTTGAAAACCTCTTCCAACAGTGGCGGATCCAGGGTCGGATTCCACTTGGTTCCTTTTGGTAGCTTTTCACTAATTTTCATTATTTTTTCCCAAATCATACAAGGTTTACACTAATTTTTTCCATTTTCTTCGAATCGAATGGGTTCCTGGAAACCCATGGAATCATGTTATATCCGCCCTGTCTTCCAAACCTCTTCCTCAAACAGACCTGGCTTCACATCTTTACACCTCTCTAAACTCTTCTGCCTTTTCAAAACCCTAGTATCCTCTTCTCCACACAGTGACGCTCCATCGTATCTCCACAGCCGTCACCTCCGTCGAGATCTCCACAGCAGCGACGCTCCATCGTTTCTTCCCCACCTCTGTCAAGATCTCCACAGCAGCAAAGCTCAGCAGTGCTGACACCTCCTCCATCGATTTTCCACATGTAACTTTAAAATTTTAACCTGCTCCATCTTTTTCTTTCGTTCAACCCTGCGATCCCCTTTCTTCAACCTCTTAGGGTTTTTCTTGTTACGAATTACCTGTATAGAGTTACAATTTTACAACTTTCAACTATTGACCGGTATTATTTGTTTGGCGTTTTAAGCTAAGAAAATCTAATTTGATTGTTTTGATCATAGGATATATGAATTACACTGATTTGGTTTGACCTGTTAATGAACTTACACTGATTCACTTGAACTTTTTTTTAAAAGTTGGAAGCCTTCGGGTCGGTCCTTAATTTGTCGATTATCTCCGGGTAAGGATCGAGACCGAGATCGAAATCTGTTAAGTGCTAGAACCACTGAGAACCCAAGTAAGTTCAATATGGTACTGGTTTTCGTGTTACCTGTAATCGATTAAACGAGCTTTAGGTGTTGTTTGTTATAATTAGTCAGGTATGAACAATAATAGATGATAACCGATTAAACGAGCTTTAGGTTCGTAACCAACCAGCTAAAAAACTCTAGTTAAGCCAAACTTAAACGAGCTTTAGGTGCTGTTTGTTTGAAAAGGAGCTGAGTTGAGGAGTGTTTTTGAAGTGTTTTGAGCATGTAAAAGTGGTAAAATGGTTGGGGATATGTGGTATTTATAGTGTAGTAATTAGGGTTAGTTGGATGTGTATTAGTTTTTAAAGCGACCAACCAGGCATTTAACTAGAGTTTTAAAGAGAGAGAGAGAGAGGAGAAGGAAGAAGATGAGAGAGTGGGCCTATCTCTTTTGATTTTTTTTTTTTAATTATTTAGGGACAATTTAGTCAATTCGCACAGACTTAACTAAAAAACTTAACATATGTTAGCGATAAGGATTACCTGAATGCAAAAATTACAATCATCGAAACCAACTCTATAATTATTAGAACACTGAGATCAAATCTGCAATAGTTGCAAACCACTGAGACCAACTAGGCATTTAACTCTATGTTGGTTGATACAACTCTACCCAAACTTCATTCACCAAATAGGAAGCACAATCACTATCCATCTTTCATCCATTTGATCAACCTTAACAAAGATAAAACATGCATAGCGATTCACAAACATTATGCACGACACAAAATATAGATCAATAATAGTTTATCTAAACAAGAAGGCAATCATAAGATATATTTTTGCAGGGGCGAAGTATTGTGGATGCCTGGGGGTGCACCCGCCCACCCCAATATTTCAGTTAAAAGTGTATAATTTTCGAATTTTTTGTCCGAAAATTTTAAAATTATATAGGATTGCCCCCTGATTATTTTTCCTAAATTGTATATCCTAAATATTTATAAACTTTGTATATAAATGATGGGTAGTTTGGTAGATATACACTTTGTTTTATGCGGAACTATTATTATTTGACCCGATTTGAATCGAATAGCCAACCCAACCCCACCCGAAACATAAGGATAGGAAAAAAGAATTGGGTCCCATCACTTTACGCTCCCTCGAAACTTTTGGTCAAGCTCCGCCACTGTATTTTTGTATATAAGATATGTATCAATCCAAGTTGTTCAACGATCACTCTTTCAACATGACATAAAACTGTCATGATTTTCATTCTTAGCTAACAAATAAACAAGTGAAAACAAAAACATCATAGTTGAAAGAAAGAGATGCCAAATATAAGTTTCTTTCCAGTTTAGACATTATTGGGATAACGCTTATATATGTACACAAGACACACATAATGTTTGCGGCATGACACGAATGTATAACACACATCAACTAGGTGAAATCTATTTCTTCATATGATTTGAGAAGAAATGAAACCACCTATGTTACATACTAGCTAACAAGGGACTGATTTTGCAAGGCAACCTAACCTAACCTAACCTCATGGGGGATTGTGATTAAACATGTGTTAAAAGGTAGAGACAATGTTAAATCACCAAAAATACATGGTGGTATGAACGACGAGGCAAAGCATAACCTAACGTTTTCCAACGCAACAAAATGTAATATGCATCTCAACACCACCACCACTCTTCCCTTTGCTTTCTATCTCTCTCTCTCTCTCTCTAAACCCTACAATTCTCCTCACTTTTCTGTTTCTCACTTTACCCTCAAATTCCGACCAAATTCCAACCGCTAGCATAATGCCGCTAACACCACCAGCTTCTTGAAATCTCCACACAACAATTTCAGTTTTCAACATGCCGGAGCGATTTACATCATCATCTCCGTCAATCAACGAAAACAAGAAATCCGAAGAGGAAACAGATGCAAAACCGCTAGTTTCCGTTGCCCGGAGAAGATCTCAGGCCGCCGCCCGTCGTGTTACTCCGACGACCACCGTCTCCACTGCGGTTTTCTCCCCAGGTACAACATCCACTGAAAAACACCTCCAGAACGGAGATCTGTACATCGGAAGCTTCTCCGGCAACGTACCGAACGGATCTGGCAAGTATTTATGGTCTGACGGATGTATGTATGAAGGCGATTGGAAGAGAGGAAAAGCGTCGGGAAAAGGTAAGTTCTCATGGCCGTCGGGCGCGACTTACGAGGGGGAATTTAAGTCCGGCCGGATGGAAGGTTCCGGCACGTTCACCGGCGTCGACGGTGACACGTACCGCGGCGCGTGGATAGCAGACCGGAAACACGGTTACGGCGTGAAGCGTTACAGTAACGGCGATTATTATGACGGAACGTGGAGACGGAATTTACAGGATGGACAAGGAAGGTATGTGTGGAAGAACGGGAACGAGTATGTTGGAGAGTGGAGAAACGGCGTTATTAACGGCAGAGGGGTTTTGTGTTGGCCGAACGGAAACCGTTATGACGGAAATTGGGAAAACGGTGCTCCGAAAGGCCACGGGGTTTTCACGTGGCCGGACGGTGGGTGTTATGTTGGTTGCTGGAGTAAAGAGAATACTTTTAGTTTTAAAAATCCATTTCAGGTTCAACAGATTGTTAATGGGACGTTTTATCCTGGAACTAATAGTGCTGGGAAGTTAGGCTTTACGCATAAGCTTTCTGCACCCTTTTTGGAGGATAGTTTTGTCGTTTCCACTGCCAAAAAGCGGTCTTCCGTGGACTACGGGTCGAGAGGGAGTTTAACCGAAAGAGCGTTTCCGCGGATATGCATTTGGGAATCCGATGGGGAAGCCGGTGATATTACGTGTGATATTATTGATAATGTGGAAGCTTCGATGCTGTATCGGGATGCCATGGGCTTTGGGAGGGATGATATTCGGAAGTTTAGGAGGAATCCGTGTTTTTTTAATGGTGGGGAAGTGAAGAAGCCTGGTCAGATGATATCCAAAGGGCATAAGAATTACGACTTGATGCTCAATCTTCAATTGGGTATCAGGTAAAAGCTTCAATTCCTTGGAGAATTCTGAATTTGTTTTGTTTTGGTTTGTGTTGATTTTGTGCATTTCGTTATTATAGGTATTCAGTCGGGAAACATGCTTCGGTAATTAGGGACCTAAAGACTACCGATTTTGACCCAAAGGAGAAGTTCTGGACTCGATTCCCACCCGAAGGATCCAAGGTTACACCTCCACATCAATCCGGGGAGTTTCGATGGAAAGATTATTGCCCGATTGTGTTTAGGTATCGTTTTGAACTCAACAGATAGAATCCTGAATTTATAGCTTCAATGGTTCTTTATTGAGAAATTGTTGATGCTTTTCAGACATTTGAGGGAGTTGTTTCAAGTGGATCCTGCAGATTACATGTTAGCAATATGTGGTAATGATGCTCTTCGTGAGCTTTCTTCACCGGGGAAAAGTGGGAGCTTCTTTTACTTGACACAAGATGATCGGTTTATGATCAAAACTGTTAAAAAGTCTGAAGTTAAGGTAGAAAGATTCAAAGATCATATTCATTGTTTCCCATAATGAAACAATTTTGTCATTTGAAACTGAAGTTTGGAAACATGCTTTCAGGTTCTAATCAAAATGCTGCCAAGTTATCATCAGCATGTTTGTCGTTATGAGAATTCTCTTGTCACAAAGTTTTTCGGTGTCCATTGTGTCAAACCCGTTGGCGGCATAAAGGTATTGTATCTTCTTAAATTGGCATTTGTAAATGATTATCTGATTGAAATGTTTGGATATATCGGTTTCACCAAATGGCTCTATTGTAATTCTGTGATCAATGATCATTACATCGAAAACCGTTTGTTACATATGATGTCAGATAATCACATTCAATACACATATCCAGACGCGGGTTCAGTCATTTATATGCAACAATTTCTCACTATGTCTATATGTTTCCATGTCCAGACTCGGTTTATTGTGATTGGCAATCTGTTTTGTTCGGAGTATCGTATCCATAGAAGATTTGATCTTAAAGGATCATCACATGGGCGTACGACTGATAAACCCGAAGAAGAAATTGATGAAACCACCACACTTAAAGATCTTGACCTCAACTATGTGTTTCGCCTTCAAGAAAACTGGTTCAAAGAACTTATCAAGTTAGTAAAAATGTCATCATATAGGGCCTTTCTAACGCTTATCCTCTTATCACTTTGCTTATGCACTATGTTGGTTTTATTATATATTTTCAGACAAATCAACAGAGATTGTGAGTTTCTGGAAGGCGTTAGAATAATGGATTATAGTCTTCTAGTTGGCATGCACTTCCGTGATGATAATACAGGCGACAAAATGGGATTATCTCCGTTTCTGCTGCGGAATGGTAGTTTTCTTTCTTGGGGTGATTAAACTTGGTAGAATACCATATTTGCCCAACAAAATATCATAAGTTCAAATTACTTATTTATAAATTTATGGCGTTTATACCCTTTCCTTTAAACTTGCATTAGACCATGTGTAGTGGGGCATTATGGGGCATTATAGGGCAAAAAAAACGCCCCCTTCTCCATTACATAGGGCATTATAGGGCATTATAGGGCAAAGAAAAATGGGTTTGGCGTTTTAATGAAAACGCCTAAATGAATTGTGGAAGGTTTGAATGGGTTTGACTAGCCAATGAGAAAATAGTTTTTTTTTTTTTTTTTGTTTTTTTTTGTTTAATGATTGGTAGGGCATTATAGGGCATTATGCCCACTACACCACTTTTGTTATAATGCCCAAGTGTGACTAGGATGCCACATGTCATATAATGCCCCATGGTGAGGGCATTATAAATTGCTACCACTACACATGGTCTTAGGTTATTAGGATATGAGAGTTTGGAGTTTAATGAGAAAGAGAAGGGTAAAATGGTCACATGTTAATTAATATAAGAAGTATGCAAGGAAAGTGCATATAACTTCAATTTTTGTAACCTCAAAATCCTGTTTCAGGAAAGAATGATTCATACCAAACTGAAAAGTTTATGCGCGGGTGTCGGTTTCTTGAAGCTGAGTTACAAGACATGGATCGTGTTCTGGCTGGCCGGTATGTTCCTTCCTTATCCCCTTTTGTGTCTAAAAAACAGTCATTGTCCATTGGGTTGATTTTCTGGTTTTACGGGTGTCTATTCATTGGGCAATGCCTATTTAATTGGCTTATAATTATGATAGTGTCATGGTGGTTGATAAATTTTAATGGTCTTTAAGTTGACAACCAATTTTTTTGAATGGTGTTTAGATCATGGTGGTTGTAATAAATTAATAATCAATTTGAATTGGTGTTTGGTTGGCTATATGATGTGGTTCATCAGACACGATTTGTTAGTGGGACCTTTGTGCATTATTATTGCCTTCTAATTGCATTTGTTGACATATATTCATGTTTTGTCTTTGACTTTGACCTTTTCTTGTCATTTTTGCCAAAAAAATCAATAAAATGCTTCTTGTTGTTCCATATGGCATGTGGGTAATGGTTGACTTTGACTTTATCTATCAGAAAACCGTTGATCCGGCTGGGAGCGAATATGCCAGCTCGAGCCGAGCGGATGGGCAGGCGAAGTGATTTTGACCAATATACCCCTGGAGGATTCAACGGTTTGACACCTTCAAGAAGTGGTGAAACATACGAGGTAGTTCTCTACTTTGGAATCATTGATATTTTACAAGATTATGATATTAGCAAGAAGCTTGAACATGCATACAAATCGTTACAAGCGGACCCTACATCTATCTCGGCTGTGGATCCAAAGCTTTATTCCAAACGGTTTCGTGATTTCATAAGCAGAATCTTTGTAGAAGACAGGTGATCGGGTAGGTTCAATCACAAACTCTTTGAATCTAGACATCTAGCGATCGCTAATCAAATCATTGGTTCATGCCGAGTTTTGCAACATCAGCAGACTTGAGAGGGGACAATGACAGGTCGGGAGGTTGTGGAGTTGTTTGTGTACATGTTGGGTGAGGGAGAATTGGATTATTATATGTTTTTTCTTGAACATTTTTGTGGGTAGGAAGAAATATGTGAAGACATTAAAACAAAGGTTATAGGAATTAGGTGGTGTTTGAGAATAAGTGAAAATGTACAGGGTGGTGTTATAGAGTGAAGCCAAACCATGGTGGCAATTTCGTAATTTACATATACTGGAAGGTCTATTTTGATAAATAGTCATAGTTTTTATGCTCTGAAAGCAGGACAAGAATAGGAATGTGTGGTTGAATGACTTTTGCTTTTGTTTTGGGAGGGGTGGACAAAGGCTGCATAAAAAGCCGAGAAAGCAAATAGCAAAATTTGAAAAAATCAAGGGTAGTGTGGTAAATTTACCTTATAGATCACATGCCTACCTTTTGTATTATTGAGAAATATGTGGTAAATTTAAAAAATGAATTTTACTTTGACTTTTGTGATTTTATTTTTGCAATTTATGAAAAATTAGTTATTTTTCTCTGCCAATGGGAAGGCTAAGATAAAAAAATATGTTACAACATTATTGAATTTTGTCATGTAAAAGATATAATGGTAACGTGTGACCAAAGATATAATGGTAACATGTTCAAAATGTAATCGACGTGTATAATTTTAGAAGGTAAATCATGTCCAAAAGTAGTAATATAATAATATTTTAGAAATTGAAAATATTAAGAAATTTCTCTAAAGCACTGAAGCAAAATTAAAACGAAAAAAGTTAATAATAATAAGTTATAACAGAAAATCACTAAAAAACTATAGGAAAACTAAATTGATATGCATAATAATATTGATTTAACATATTGACCAATCTACTATTTTTAGCTTGGAAGTTTATAATGATTTATATTTAGTAATATTAATATGTCTCCAGATAGATATATTGCCAAAACAAAAGTGATTGGGTAGTTGGCCTTGGAAAGTGGGACGTGACAGCACGTATGATATATTTAGGCAGAAAGGGGGCATCAAGTCATTTCAACTATATTGGTGGGGTACCAAGGCGTCAGTGTTGTTTGTGAATGCTGACAGGCATGGGTAAGCCAAACTTGGCCGGTGAATGCGAACCTTCATTGGAGTTCAACAATAATTCCAATTCGATGTTGGTAATTCTCTCTCTCTCTGCCAGTTGCCGGAGTTGCTCGACGATGAAGACCTGATCGGTTTAGTGGGCAAGGTTCTGGGTTCTCACTCCGGTGGTGAGCTTGGCTATCTACCTTTCTTCCTATCCTGTTTAGGTTCCTTCATCCATTCGCCTTCGGTTCTGGTTTTCGTTTTCTTCTCTGGTGTTCTCGTGTCGATAACCCGGTATCTTGATTGCTTAGTAGGTCTGATATTGGTCGCGGCTGTCGTTTGTCAGTTTAGCTAGACCGATTCGAATCCTATTAACCTCTTAAAGTTCCGTGGTTCCCGTTGAGTCTTTGGTCGTCGTTCGTCATGGGTCGGAGTTTTTGGAAAGGTCAGAATGATAATTGGAACACGAAGATTAGCAAGATGGTGTATAGAAATGAGAAAAAGTTCGTCAGCAGGGAAGTCCGGCTCCGGAACGCAACTTCGTTCTTTATTTCCAATATTCCGGATTATTGCAATAAAGAATCGTTATGGCTGGCGTTTGAGCACTTGGATAACCTTGAGGATACATTTGTCCCTTCCAAAAAAAATAAAGCTGGCAACAAATTTGGTTTCATCAAGTTATCTAATGTTAAAGATACGACATGGTGGATTGAAAAATTAAAGGAAATTAGAAACGACGGGGCGGTTATCGGGGTAAGTTTGGCAAAATATAACAAAGACGGATCTAAAGTGGATCTGCAGAACAATGGGAATCGGGCTTTAGTCTTCGATAGACTGAATGGAAGGATTCCATTGTCAAAACCAGCAGGGGTTACAGCCGGTTCCGGTACCCAGTTTCATGGTGTCAAATCGTACCGCAATGTTGTTAATCCCGGTGCTGAAAAAGATATGGTGAAAATTGACCTTCCCCCAATGAACACGGTCACAAAAAAATCCTTTGAATTTAAGTCTATGATAGGGGAAACAAAGGATATAGACATCTTGAATAATTTGAAAGATAATCTCTCAGGAATAATGGAGAAAGGTAATGAACCTAAAATACCTAGGAGGCTTAAAGGTTCTTCTTAGTTTCGGGAGTCCTGAGGAAGCGGAAGAGTTTCGTTATAACAAAGTGAATGATTGGGAAAAATGGTTTGCTAGACTTTATTTATGGGTAGGCATCCCACCTTTGTTCGAGAGAGTAGCATGGATCAAAATTCTGGGTGTCCCTATTTCGTTATGGGATCAGCATGTTATCAATAAAATCGGAGAAAGGTTCGGTCGTCTCCTAGTCAAATCGGAGGCGGATGCTTCGGATGGCAACATGGCTGAGGATCGCTTGGCTATTCTGGTTAATACGGGTAAAAGGATCGCCTCGGAATTAAATTTAGTTTGGAAAGGTCAGGTAATCTCAGTTTGGGTGGAAGAGATTTCAGGTAAATGGAGTCCGGCCTTCCTGAACGAAGAGACGTCGGACTGGGAGGCTCCGGTGATGAGTACGGATAGCGACGGATCGGTTTCCTCCGGTGATTCAGAGTCGGAAAGGTGCATGGGAGTCCCTTCGTTTTCTTGCATGGAAAATCAAATAGATTGCACGTCTACATGTCCCGAGGCGGCTGTGTCGGCGGCGCATGGGGACCTGAATGTGACATATGGGGATTTAAATGAGGTAAGAGAAGCTATGGGCCACGTGGAAAATAATACCGATTCAGCAGTGGAGAATTTTGTAGTGGGCCCAGATGGTAATGCTTGTGATAATGAAGCCCAATGTGATTTTAATAATGAGTCTATTAATAATGAGTCTGTGAGGCCCAGTTATATTACCCAAAGGCCCAAAAGAGAGGCAGTAAGAAAAAGTTTTCCCAGGTCTTCGAATCTAGTCTACCTGATCTAAATCAGGAGGCGGTGAATACTTCTGACTCAGACCCTTTCAATATCGCTGAAATTTTTAGGATGGAGGAACAAATCTAGGGGGAAGCAGATGGGGGTTCGAGCCGACAAGTCAATAGGGAGGAGGCTGGAGTTAGCTGGGAGGAAGATTACAATCGAAATTTTTTAAATAAAGTAAATCGAACGATGGATTTCGGAGAATGTTTGGGGATCGGTGTAGTGGGATTCGAGAACCACGTGTAAAAGCTAGTCAGTGGGGGAAATGGAGGCTGCTAATTGTCGATGAATTTTATTTCGATCAACATCAATGGGGTTTCCGATGCGAGGAAGAGTCATTGGGTGCGAAATCTCAAGTGTCAAACTAAGGCTGATTTTATTGGGCTGCAGGAGACTCATCAAGTTAATTTGTCGGGTTTGGAGTTGGGTCGGTTCTGGGGCAACTTCACCATGCAAGCCGTGTGTGTGGAGTCGGTAGGGAGATCGGGAGGGTTGGCGTCTATGTGGAATCTCGATAAGTTTGAAGTGGATCGGATCATTAAGAATCATCGTTTTTTTATTCTTGGAGGACAAATGCAGGGTATCCAGGAGAAGGTGAACATTGTTAATTTACACGCTCCCAATGACCCGGCCGCTAGGAAGTTACTGTGGAGAGAGCTTGGCAATATGATAGGCAACGGGGAGATTTGGATTTTATTCGGAGATTTTAACGATGTCCGTGCGGAAGAAGAAAGGGTCAATTCGAGATTTGCTAAAGGAGCTACGGAAGCGTTTAATGGTTTCATATCGATTCGGGTCTTATGGAGTTCACTATGATCAGAGGTAAGTTTACTTTCATCTCCGGTCATTGTGATGTCAAAATGAGTAAATTGGATAGATATCTAGTTAATGATTTGTTTTTAAGTTATTGGCCGAAAGCTAAGGTGGAGGTCCTTAAACGTGGGAATTCAGATCATTGTCCGATAGTGTTATCTTGTGTTTCCTCTGATTTTGGCCCAACCCCGTTTAAATTTTTTAACTATTGGATTGGGGATAGCAAATTGGATGATATTGTTAATGGGACAGTGAACTTAAGGGGCAGTGGTATTAGAAAGGACCTGATGCTGGCTTATTGTCTCAAAGGAGTCAAAGCAGAAATTAAAAAATGGAGGGTAGCTGTAAATTTGGCAGAAAAAAGGGAGTTAAAGGAGATTATAGACAAAATTAAGAGTATCGAGAATAATGCGACTAAGGGGCTTATATCCGATGCTGATAAGAGTTTAAGGGTGGATCTGCGGGTTAAAGCAAATAAAATCGAAATGGCGAAAATAAAGGACCTCCAACAAAAAGCGAGGGTGAAGTGGTTGAAACACGGCGATGAGAACAACTCTTTTTTTCATAAGGCTGTCTCGATTAACTTGGCCAGAAATCGGATTAATGGGCTGATTTTTAATGGAATCTTATTTCGGATCCGGGCGAGCTAAAGCATGAGATCTGGAATTGGTTCAAAAAACTGTTTTCAGAACCGATTAGACATAGGCCTGATTTTGATAGCTATGAGCTTCCAAACGTGACAGAGATCGGAGGCGCGACGTTGTGTGAGCCTTTCTCGGAAAAAGAAGTCTTTTGTGCCATAAAAAACTGTGACGGAGGCAAAGCTCCAGGCCCGGACGGATTCTATTTAAAATTTTACAAAACTTATTGGAGTACTATTAAACCATTGGTCATGTGTATGTTAAACGAATTTCATAGTTTCGGTGCGATTAATAAAGGTTGCAACGCTTCTTTTGTGGCTCTCATCCCAAAAATCAAAGACCCACAAGACCTTGCTAACTTCCGCCCAGCATCTCTTGTGGGGTCGATGTATAAAATTATCGCTAAAGTGTTGGCGAATAGGATTAAATTGGTTATAAATGAGATTATCTCTCTGAATCAGTCGGCTTTTGTGGGATGTAGAAACATCCTCGATGGTCCGCTTATTATGAATGAAGTGGTGGCGTGGGCGAAGAAATCTAAATCTAAAATTCTCATTTTCAAAGTGGATTTCGAGAAGGCCTATGATTCCATAAGCTGGAAATTCTTGTTTCGTATGATGGAAAAAATGGCGTTCCCATCTAAATGGGTGGAGTGGATCAAAGGTTGCCTGTTTTTGGGAACGGGTTCGGTCTTAGTAAATGGTTCGCCGACTAAGGAATTCAAATTCAAACGAGGTTTACGCCAAGGGGACCCGCTTTCCCCTTTTCTTTTTATCATCGCCATGGAAGTTATAACCATGTTCATGAAAAGGGCGAGTAACCTGGGTCTTTTTCATGGATGTCAGCTCCCAAATGGTGGTCCGACCATCACCCATCTTTGTTATGCGGACGATGTCCTGTTTATTGGGGAGTGGTCGGAACACAATATCTTGGCCCTGAACCGCATGTTGAGATGGTTGAATCTTGTGTCAGGTTTAAAAGTTAATCGGCAAAAATGCAAGATCTTTGGGATTGGGGTTATTGAGTCTGAGGTGGAACATCTTGCCCGGGTAGTGAATTGTGATGTTGGCTCTCTTCCCTTTAACCATTTGGGCATTCCGATAGGAGTTAATATGAAACGTGCAAAATATTGGAAACCAGTTTTGGACAGATTTTTGGCTAGATTATCGAAATGGAAAGCTTCTCATTTGTCTTTCGCCGGCCGAATGACGCTTGTCAAAGCTGTTCTCGGCAGCCTGCCTTCATATTTCCTCTCGATTTTTGCCGCCCCTAAATGCGTGTTTAATAAACTCGAAAAAATTAGAAGGTAATTTCTTTGGGCAAAACAAATTCAGGGCACAAGCTTAGATGGATTCGGTGGGATCTCCTTTTGAAGGCAAAGAATTCTAGCGGTATGGGGATTGGGAGCATTCAGAATTTTAATATCGCTATGATGTCAAAATGGTGGTGGAGGCTCAAAGACAATCCGAATCTGCTTTGGGTGGATACAGTGGCGGCGATTCACAAAGGTAGAGAGTCAAATACTAATACTCCTTTTATTCCGCTGAAAAAATCTATACCAGGGGCTTGGAAGGATGTTGGTTCGGTGGAAGGAACTCTGGCAAAATACAGGATCGATATCAAATCAAACTTGGTGAAGGATGGGAGTATATGGAAATGGAGAACCGACCCGCACGGATCCTTTTCCGTTAAGCAGGTTCGGTCGGAGATCGAGCGGTTAGGAGATGTAGCCGAGAACAATGTTTTCTGTTTTCGTTGGAATTCTTGGACCCCCCCGAAAGTTAATGTGCTGATTCGGCGTGCCGTTTTGGGTAAGGTTGCTGCTAAAACGGCTTTAATCCGAAGAGGCATTCAAATCGTCGACGGGCTCTGTCCCCGATGCGGATTGGTAGATGAAGATTCGGAGCATATCTTCATTAGCTGCTTATGGACCTGGTGTATATGGTGGAATATCTTGGCATGGATCCGAGTGCCTTTTCCAGCAGAGATTCAGAATCTCAAAAATCTGATTGATTTTATAATGGTCAGCCAGGAGGTAAGATTTGGAAAAGGGTGGTCTTTACAATAGCGATGGGGACAGTTTGGAGAGTCTGGATCGCGAGGAATGAGATGGTTTTTGAAAACCGATTTATTCCGATCTCGAAGATGGTGGAGACGATCAAAGAAGACGTGTTCCTTTGGATTAAGAGTCGGTCCAAACTTGCTCTGCCTTGCTGGGAAAAGTGGAAGACTTTCGACATTATTGAGATGTTGTAATCTGTTTGTTTTCGTTTCTGTTCTGTTTGTTTCTTTTCAGTTGTGTTTTGTTGTCCCCTCAGCTTCTTGCTAGCTCTTTATATTTATATATAAAGTGAGTTTTGCCGTTCAAAAAAAATTCCAATTCGATGTTGCAGGTTTAAGCTGCTAATGTGAGTATTTGATGTACCAGTAACATCATTCATATTCCTAATAATATCATCACTATGGGCGGGGCTCATTCTTGAGGATGACCCTCCACGTCAGCGTCACGTCCCACATAGGATTTGTATGAGAATGGGGCAAAGAGGATGGAGCTAAGGAAATGAGGGATAAGCCTAATATATATATAGTGTGAGGTTCATTGAGGAACACTAAAAAAGTGAGGAACCGGGAACACTCTTAAAAATTTAACTTAACATGTTAAAAATTAAGTTTTTTAAAATCTTTTTCGGCGCTTCTCCTTATATATACTTGTAGAAGCATTTTTAATAAAAAAAATTCAAAACTAAAAATATTTAAAAAAACAATTAAAATAAGGCTAATTTTTCTTTTTTAGAAAAATTATTTTTTTTCCGACTAGTTTCTCCTCCTTTTTATAAAGAAAAGCGCTGAAAAATTAAAAAAAAATTGATTTTAACATGTTAAGTTAATTCTATAAGATATAACTATTTTTAAATTTTTTTTTATATTCTTAGTTTTTGATTTTTTTTATTAAAAATGTTTCTACTTGTATTTATAAGAAAAAGCGTCGAAAAACATTTACAAAAAAATAATTTTTAACATGTTAAGTATAATTTTTTAAGAGTGTTCCCCTGTTCCCCACTTTTTTAGTGTTCCCCAATTTTTTTTTAATATTTTTTAAAAAACTAAACCCCCCCCCCAGCTAAAATGCTAAAAACTAAACCCCCAAAAAACCTAAAAAAAATAAAAAAACACAATTTTTTTTAATATTTTTACATTACAATTGCTACTTTTAGTAGCCAATTTTTTTTCTTTTTTTTCTCCTAAAAGTAGCGATTTTTTGATAAAAAAATATTAACAAAAAAAAAAAAACAAAAATTTTGTGTGGTTTTTAGTTATTTTTAGCTATTTTTGGTTGTGTTCATATTGGTTCTCGCGGTTCTCGCAATAAAGGGTGGTTCCTAACGGATCCTTCTCCTATATATATATATATATATATATAGAAACGGGATCAAGAGAAAACACTCAAAAGTGTGAGAATGGTGAGAACGGCATCCTGGCCCAACACGTGTTACGCGGCATAGAGAAGGGCGGAGGGGTTTTTTTTATCCTTTTATCTTCTGCTTTTCTAGTTCCGCTTTTCATAATATTGTTTTATTTTTGGGGTTTAAGATTTTTGGCGTTAACCAAATTCAATAATTAATGGTGTTTAATGGTTTCATTGTATTAACATTTTGGCATTTATAGCGTTTATGGCTTTTATGCAAATCGTATGCCATTGGAACCGAGGGGGTAAGGAAATCTATCTGAATGGCGTTTTTCAAGTCGTTTTAAACAAGATGGCCCATTGTTCTATTATTTTTATATACATTTTGGCGTTTGTGGTATCTTGGCGTTTTAAAATTGTAAGATTATATTACAACCACGGGGAAAAAAATAGTAGCGAAGAAAAAAAATTAAAAATCCTAATCGGATCTCTTTTCACAATCTTCATTGTCATCAGTCTCTCTCTTCTTTAATAGTACAAGAACTGTCACCAAATATATGGTGTTTTATGTAAAACTTAACAAACCCATTGGTTTGATTATTTTGCCTGGTCGTCTGTTGAAGTGGCTTTTTGTGGATGTTTGGGGACATAGATCTATGACGTGTGGGTGGGTTTTTCGCTTTTTCTTCATCTTGATCTTTATCTTTATAATCATCCCACTCTTCAGTGTCATTGATCTCTTCTCCTCATCCAAGCCTTCTTCAAGAACAAAGAATACAAAATGACATATGACTGTCATCAGTATCTTTTTCTTGAATTTTTGTCCATCTCATGCAGCAAAATCTTCTGAGTTACTCCCCTCAGCTAACAATTCATTCAGTGAAACTTCACGAAGAACAATACTGAATATCCAAGAAAGCATATTAGTCATCTTTGATTTTTTATTTTTTTGGCGTTTTACAGTGAGTGGTATTTAGTAGTATTGGCGTTTGTTTTTTTGGTTTGATCAAACGGAAGTTGCTGAGACGTATCATTTTATAGGATGTCTTTTTGGCGCGTAAGTTAGGCGGTGCATTATTATAATAAAGTATTCGTCATTTCAGTTACTGTTTGTAATTATTGTTTTTGATAAGCTTTATCTCTGAAGTCTGTAACACGTCCCACCTTTTAAGTTTGGCGTTTTATATTCTAATATAATAAATTTTCCATCTCTTCAGTTTTACTGATTTGTAGTTACTGTTTCTAGTTACATTTTCAAGTTTGGTTTTTATTTATTTTTATTTTATTTTTTTTATTTTTTGGGTTTTTTATAATTCTTGTCCAGAGTAATTTTATTATGGTTTGGTAATTGGGGCGTTTTATGGCATGTTGGCGTTTTGACACGCATTTGGCTGTGTGGCGTTTTTATTAGATATGGCGTTGTTATTATATAACAATCAACTTAAAAAGAAAATTAAAAAAATATATATTGATCTTCCAAATGTTCACTGTCACTAGTCTCTTTCTTCTTTTGAAGCATCTTCACTGGCTGTTTCGAATTTCGTATGATTTTTTTATTTTTGTTTTTCGAAGTAGTTTTTTTATCGCCGTGTGGAAGTACAAAGTCTGAAATCAGTCTCATTTTCTATAATATTTGTCCATCTCATGCAGGAAAATGTTATTGAGTTTACACCCTTTCAGCCAACAATCCTTGAATTTCCAATGAACGCCGTGTGGTTTGCACAAAGTAACATACTTAGTACTAATAGTTTAAAATCACATTCTAGGGTATTAACTTTTCATTTTGTAACGTTTGGAGGTATTAACGTTATTTGTAGGTTTAAAATCACATTTTATTAGTACCTAAATATGTTATTGTATACAAACCACAGGGACTAACTATGTTAATACCCTAGAAGTTAATACCTACAAACGTTACAAAATGAAAAGTTAATACTCTAGAAGGTGAGTTTAAACTATTAGTACCTAAATATGTTATTTTATGCAAACAACAGGGACTAACTATGTAATTAACTCTTAATGAAAAGAAAAGGCATGATAACTAGCGGGCACAAACTCACCTTGATCTTTACTAAGTTTTACGAAAGATTGGAAATAGGATAATCACAGAAGAAAGGGGTTAGGGTTTGGGAAGTTAGAATGTTTCGTATGGAAGAAGATTATGAAGAAGAGTATAATAAGTGGGTCGGGTTATATGCGTGTTACCCCATTTTGCTATTTGGGCCTTTAGTGGGAGTAAGTAGCTCTCATTAAATGACACATGTATAAAGTCAAGTTTCTTTTATTATTATAGATAGATACTAGGTTAAAGCCCGTGTATACACGCGGTTTAACTTAGAGAAATAATTTGAATTTGTTCGAATTTAATCAAAATTAAATGAAATTAAACTTAATAGAAATAAAAGAAACTTTAAATCAAAAGGCTTTGCATAAATGGGTCCAACGATTGAAAATCACCCAAGAGCTTTGCTACGCCGTTCATATTCAGATATGGAATAATATTGAACCTATTATTGTAGTAATCATAGTTAACACCTTAACTATTTGGTAAAAAAAAAATAGACAAAGTAAAAAACATGTGCAAGAAACCCCAACTCGTCTGATCCCATGCTAAAATATAGTCATTTCAACCCAAACCTGATATGACTTCTTATGACATGCAACTAACCAGATGTTATGTTCCCCACTCTTGCTGCGGCTTTGAAGTTTCTATTTCTATTCTTCTTCATCTCGGTTAGAATGCTAACCTTCTACACACAAGCATAAATCATTAGTCATATTTCTAAATAGTAAGCCCAATGAAACCAATAACACTGTGGAACTAAATCATTCACCTTCTTAACATACGGATCCATTGTAATCTTTCCTTCTTGAAAGTGGTCTCAAGAATCTAATCATATTTTTCAAAAGGGTATCAGTGCATGATCAATAAAGCATGCATGTCAAATTTACAGCCTAAAGTGTAACCCGTAAAATTGGTGCACATAAGTAAAAGCGAAGCAATTAGACATAGTCTATGAATGAAAGTAAAAGAAAATCCAATGGATGAAAATAAGAAAATATCCATAGACTACGGATCAACAGATGTGCGCAATACAGTTTGGATAACACTTAATGCTTTTATTATGATATGTTTAAATAAAGTAATATGCAAGTTGTACGCTTGAAATATACACTCCGGGCGACTTTCAAGTTTCAACCCAGTTAACACATCCAACCTATTTGACCCATTTTATTTTCTTTAAATGCTTTTTATTCGATTCACCCATTTGCGATAATATATTGAGCCCAAATAGACCCATTTAAAATAAAATCAATCAAGACTTTCACCTCAATGTTGGAAATAAAAGCAATACTCTCTGCAAGTATTTTTATTAAGACTATAGAGTAAGACTACACACCAGTTGTGGCAACGGAATCTTCGGATTCATAGCAGCCATAACTATCAAACAGTTATAATAGTCAGACACAAAAAAAAGACCAATTGTGCTCTAGCAGCAGTTGGAAAATCATTTCTCCTTCTCGAATTATAGTGTCCGACTGAAAAGAAAATTTGTAAAATGTGACAACCCTCACCAAACCAGGTATCCGTACGAATTAATTAATGTTTAATTACTGCTTAATTACTGTGCTTGCTTACAATTATGGTTAAACTGCTACTTGAATACTGATACATACACATACTTGCATCATACTTTATTGACTGTCACTCTATTATTTACATACAGAACTTTAGTGACAAACTTGATGCACAAAAGCACAGTAGCACAATGAACGGATAACCCAGTAAACGATCTGAGTGAATTGAGCGAATCGAGCGCTTCATTTGGGGTTTAGCTCCTCAAATCATAAGTATGGCGACCTCTTCAAAGCCGACAACAATCACTGAGGCAATCGATCTGAGCGTGGCTCTTACTGAGGAGGCTATCCACCTAAACAAGTTTTCTGATGTTGAGCAAAAGAAGAAGGAGACTCACGTAGAGTCGTGCGGGGGTAACAAAAGAAAATTCTCGAACTTCAAACAAGGCACAAGCAGTGATGGCAGGAAAGGAGAACCAAGCGCACCGGTCCAAGCTACAACTGGTACTGGAAAGAAAGGAAAGGGATATATGGGTACACATCCCAAGTGTAACACCTGCCAGCGTCACCATTCTGGCCGGTGTGGGTCAAAAATATGTGAAGCATGTGGAAAGGTTGGTCACTCGAAGGATACTTGCTGGGCCACTATTGGCCGGGGAGGCCAAGGAGGTTTTGGGAATAGAATCAATAACCGGGGTGGAAATGGAAATCGTGCACAAGGAAATAACGGAGGGAATGGAAATCGAGGCAACAACGCGAATCAAGCTGGTGCTGTGAATCGTAACCAAAACAACAATCAAGTTGGGAATGGAGTAGGAAACGGGCAAAGACCAGGTTGTTTTAACTGTGGTGACATTGGGCATTTTAAGAGGAACTGCCCAGAATTGAATCAAGCTCGGGGAAGAGTTTTCAATATCGAAGCGAGGGAAGCGCGCGAGGATCCCAATGTTGTTACCGGTACGTTCCCTGTAAACCAACGCTTTGCATCCGTTTTATTTGATACTGGTGCCGATTATAGCTTCGTATCGTTAGAGTTTAAGAATATGCTTGGGTTAGCCGCTAGTAAATTAAATATTCCCTACTCAATCGAATTGGCCAACGGAAAGTTAGTAGAAGCCAATGAAGTGGTCAGAGGTTGTGTGATCGAGTTGGGAGAGCGTGAGTTTGCTTTGGATCTACTACCAATCAAGTTGGGAAGCTTTGACGTGGTAGTAGGGATGGATTGGTTATCGAGCAACAAGGCAGAGATTGTTTGTCGCGAAAAGATCGTTCGCATCCCAACCGATGATGGTGAAACAATTGTGGTTCATGGGGAGAAGCGAGATACGCCTCTAAGAATCATCAGCTGCCTGAAAGCGCGAAAGTGTTTACAAAAGGGATGTGCTGCCTTCCTGGCATACATCGTGGATAAGAAAGCTGCTGAGCCGAAAATCGAAGACATCCCTGTCGTGAGGGAATATCCTGAAGTCTTTCCAGAAGACTTGCCAGGATTGCCACCCCAGAGGCAAGTGGAGTTCCGCATCGACTTAGTTCCAGGCGCCGCGCGCTAGGGCACCCTACAGACTTGCACCTTCAGAAATGCAAGAATTGTCGACACAACTTCAAGAGTTGCTAGACAAGGGATTCATTAGACCAAGCTTCTCACCTTGGGGAGCTCCGGTCCTGTTCCTCAGGAAGAAAGACGGTAGTTTTCGTATGTGTATCGACTACCGGGAGTTGAATAAGTTGACCGTCAGGAATAGGTATCCCCTGCCAAGGATCGATGACTTATTCGATCAGCTCCAAGGTTCAAGCTTTTACTCTAAGATCGATCTTCGATCTGGATACCATCAGCTAAGTATACAAGAGGAAAGTATCCCTAAGACAACCTTCAGAACTCGTTATGGACATTACGAGTTTCTGGTAATGCCGTTTGGGTTGACAAACGCACCTGCAGTTTTTATGGACCTAATGAACAGAGTTTGCAAGCCGTACTTGGATAAGTTCATGATTGTGTTTATCGACGACATTTTGATTTATTCAAAGACAAAGGCTGAGCACGAAGAGCATCTGAGAGCTATTCTGGAATTGCTGAAAAAGGTACAGTTGTATGCCAAATTCTCAAAGTGCGAATTTTGGTTGCGGGAAGTCCAATTCCTTGGACATGTAGTGAATGGGGATGGAATTCATGTGGACCCCACAAAGATTGAAGCAATAAAGAACTGGGAAACTCCCAAGACGCCAACCGAGATTCGTCAGTTCCTAGGTTTGGCTGGCTACTATCGAAGGTTCATTGAGGATTTTTCAAAGATCGCTCAACCACTGACACTCCTCACGCAGAAAGATAAGAAGTTTGATTGAGGAATCAAACAGGAGGAAGCATTTCAGCTGTTAAAGGATAAGCTTTGCAATGCGCCAATCTTAGCACTACCAGAAGGTACAGATGATTTTGTGGTATATTGTGACGCTTCGCGTCAAGGTTTGGGTTGCGTGTTGATGCAACGCCAGAAGGTTATAGCTTATGCATCGCGTCAACTGAAGGTACATGAAAAGAACTATACCACGCATGATTTGGAGCTAGGCGCGGTGGTATTTGCTTTAAAGATCTGGAGACACTACCTATATGGTATGAAATGTACAATCTTCACAGATCATAAGAGTCTGCAGCACATATTCAACCAGAAAGAGCTGAATATGAGACAAAGGCGATGGGTCGAGTTGCTGAACGATTACGACTGCGAGATCAAGTACCATCCAGGGAAGGCGAATGTGGTCGCCGATGCCCTAAGTCGAAAAGAAAGGATCAAGCCCATACGGGTTAGGGCTTTGGAGATGATTATTCAGACAGATCTTTCTCTGCGCATTCGTACCGCGCAGATAGAGGCGTTGAAAGAACGAAACATTGAAGAAGAGTATCTCCGTGGGATGGAGAAACAATTAGTGCCAAACGAGGAAGGAACGTTATGTTTTATGAAAAGGATTTGGGTTCCTCTGTTTGGTGGTTTGAGGAAAGTTATTTTTGATGAAGCTCACAAATCACGGTACTCTATCCATCCAGGAGCGGATAAGATGTATCAGGACCTTAAATATTACTATTGGTGGCCTGGGATGAAAGGCGACGTTGCTGTTTACGTGAGTAAGTGTTTAACGTGTGCTAAGGTCAAAGCTGAATACCAGAAGCCTTCGGGACTTCTGCAGCAACCTGAGATTCCCAAGTGGAAATGGGAACAAATTTCAGTGGATTTTATAACGAAGTTTCCAAGAACGCCGAGAGGTCATGACACTATTTGGGTAATAGTGGGCCGATTAACGAAATCTGCGCACTTCTTACCTATCAGAGAGAAAGATAACATGAGCAAATTGGAGGAAATTTACATGAGAGAAATTGTTGCACGTCATGGAGTGCCTCTCTCAATCATCTCTGATAGAGACGGAAGGTTTGTGTCAAGGACATGGCAATCCTTCCAAGAAGCTTTTGGCTCACAATTGAATCTAAGCACTGCATTTCACCCACAGACCGACGGACAAAGCGAACGGACTATTCAGACGTTGGAGGATATGCTGAGAGCATGTGTTATGGATTTTGGCGGTAGCTGGGATAAACATTTACCTTTGGTCGAATTTTTATATAACAACAGCTACCACACCAGTATTGGTGCCGCGCCATTTGAAGCTTTATATGGCCGCAAGTGCAGATCACCGCTTTGTTGGTCTGATGCAGGTGATAAACAATTGGTTGGTCCTGATGTAGTCCAGGAAACCACAGACAAGATTGCACAGATCCGAGACCGCATCAAAGCGGCTCGCGATCGTCAGAAATGTTATACGGACCGAAGAAGGAAACCTCTAGAGTTTGAGGTAGGTGATATGGTATTGTTGAAGGTATCACCCTGGAAGGGTGTGGCATGCTTCGGGAAGCGTGGAAAGTTGAATCCGCGGTATATTGGTCCATTCAAGATTCTGGAAAGAATTGGGTTAGTAGCCTACAAGTTGGATTTACCTGCCGAGCTGAACGGTGTTCACGATACATTTCATGTATCAAATTTGAAGAAGAGTCCAACGCAAGATACTGTTGTCATCCCCACAGACGAGATTCATATTGACGACACGCTCCATTTTGTCGAAGAACCGGTTGAGGTTACGGATTGGAAAGTGAACAAAACCCGCCGGAGCAGTGTCAAGCTCGTCAAGGTTCGTTGGAATGCAAGACACGGTCCAGAATACACCTGGGAGCGTGAGGACCGAATGAAAGAAAAACACCCCCACTTATTTCCCAAGACCCCTGCAACTAGAAGCAGAACTTAAAATTTCGGGACGAAATTTTTCTAACGGGGGGAGAATGTGGCAACCCTCACCAAACCAGGTATTCGTACGAATTAATTAATGTTTAATTACTGCTTAATTACTGTGCTTGCTTACAATTATTGTTAAACTGCTACTTGAATAGTGATACATACACATACTTGCATCATACTTTATTGACTGTCACTCTATTATTTACATGCAGAACTTTAGTGACAAACTTATTGCACAAAAGCACAGTAGCACAATGAACGGATAACCCAGTAAACGTGCTGACATAGCCAGCACCAGGCAGACACTGCCTCTAAGGCCTGTATGAGCCGGGAATAGTTACTACACTAGTAGAGAGTGTAGGGAAATGAGGGTTGTAGAACTGCGTCACTAGGTGATAGTTATAGTGACCGGATGTGCCAAAAATATGATTTAAACACAAAATTCTGCACTTTAATATAAAATTCAGCATTTTAGCAAACTAGTAAAGTGCAAAAACATGGGAAAATAATACCAGACACTTTCCAAAGTGCCGGGAATTCTTAGTGTCACTAAAAATAATATTAACGACACTTTAAATGCTTATTAAGCACTTTAACGGATCAGTATCCAACCGAACAACCCGACTTTACCCGGGACATAAAAATATTGTCATTGACACTGTTTTCCTTTTTCTGAGACAGTTAGGGTCCCCGAATACCCTAACACCCATTACAAAACACTACACACTAATAAAAGGTTTAACCTTCTAATTAATCAAGCTAGTGCTTAACTATATAGTTGGAATCCAACCATGAACCCCCCCCCCCCCCAACGAGTTCGGTTCCCATGGGGGACACCCCACTAATTTTCTTGATTAATTTAATCTCACATGTTAAATATCTACCCTACATAAGAACCATGGGACAATTAGGATGTATGGATATTATATAAGAATGTTAGTCCATAACATCACACTTCACAAACCACATAACAAAAATCAACTCCTCCCTTTCTTCTCTAGATATCTCGGCCGAAACCATAGCCCACACACCACCACTTTTCGATTTCGATCTTACCATTCCAAGCTCATACAAGTGTGAAGGATCTCATACAAGGAAGCTCGGTGCTTACGGATTGCCAAGGACCTCTCTACGACGCTATTAACCACCCATTTTTCGTCTAGTTTCTTCCCTAGCCTCGAGCTAGTAGTAAGTGACTCTAAACACCTTCTTGATCTTGTCTAAAGTGGTTAATAAGAGATTTGTGGGTTGAAAATCATAAACACTAAAGATCACCAACTAAAAGTCTTGTAAGATGATGAACAAAGTGGTTAAAGAATGAATATTGGTGTAAAACTTATGAAACTAGTTTTGTTATGATTATTTTATGTTGTTTGATGCTAGTAGTAGTTCGGATCGTCATCTAACCCGGCTAGGTCATGTTCATAGAACATGAACTAGTGTATGTTAAAGTTTGAAAAGGACTAGATGATGAACACTACTACATGTTAACATGAACTTGTGTAAAAGTGATTTTTCTTGTATGGAGTTCTAAACTAGTAGATCTAAAGATCTACAAGTGGTATTTTTGAAGAACCAAGTGTAAGATGAAATCATATTTTTGAAGCCGGATCTTTCATAAACTAAAGGTGTTTTTGTGAACAAACAAGTGTGTAGACACTTGTGTAACGAAAGGATTTAACAAAGAAATATTTTCGGAATCTTTGACTAGAAGTTGTATAAATGCATTTTCTGAAAAAAAATAAGATTTTCGAGAAACCGATTTCACTTATAAAAATAGAAAGATCTACTAAAACTAATGGGAAGTTACTACACACTTTTACATAAGCCACAAATTCATGTGTTTGCGATTTACATATGATTTTGAACTAGTTTGATGTTGAAACATTGTTTGTTAATGTTGGGAACATTGTTGATTGGATTTTGAAAAGAAAATGATACGCTTGTGAGCGTGGCCACCTCCAGTTACAGGGGAAACTCTGGCGAAATTTTTACAGAAATATAAACACTTGGAAATATTTTTGGTGACAAGTGCCTATAACTATATTTTTAACTTGTTTTCCCAAATAAATTTCGCCACGATTTTTACAAAACTTCCAAGTGTCGGAGGTGGGATTTTCACAAAATAAAATTCGCTAAAATATATATTGGGATATATATTTTTCATAACAACACTTGTGTAAATTTTATGATTATTTTGTGAACTACGTAAATATTATTTTTAGGGTAAAAATAATATTACTAAATATTAACGACTCCAAAAAATACTAACGCCTTCACAATAATTATTTAAGTTACACCGGTATTATTATTACCACCCGAACTTCAAACGTAACTTACGTATTTTTGGAAAAATACTCTTAAATGCGTATTTTGATAAAAGTATTATTTTGGAAAATTATATGGAATAGAATATAATATTTTTGGGAAAAATATTTATATTTTGGAAGTAAAGTGTTTTGGACAAATGAAATAAAATATATTACATTAAATGAGACTTAATAAAATAATTCGAAGATATACGAACGCGCATGTATTAAAACCCCCATCCTTGGGAAGGAATATAATTCATACATAATTACGAAGTGTAAACACGGAATAGTTGTCTAACTATTTCCCAAAAACTTTAACCTTAAGCTAAGGCACGACCGTCCGTCTAATAGAAGTTAGTACATGTAGGTCGTCGCACAACAGATTGTCTGGGAGATTACTTGTTAGAGACGCATTTCGGTGAGTTCATGTCCCCCTTTTCTCTTAACTGTTTTCAATTTTCTAAACCGCGGGGGTGAAATACATGTTACTATGATTACGAGTACTTTTACACATGGTATGATTAGCGTAAGGAGGGTTACTACTTAGATCATGTGAGTGGGTAGGCGGGAACTGAAGGCCATTAATCCTCAGAGTAGGACCGAGGGACAGTAGCGGTAGATCTATCTGGGTGTAGCGAGCCCAGCCCCAGGCCCAACAGTACGGATCTCGGGGTGACTTGGTACCCGACGCAAAAATCTGCTAGGTTTGAGTCTTCCTACTGCACTTCACACATATCAATGGCCTTGCAAACCATTGGTGATCTCTTTATTTCCTTATTTGCTACATACCAGGATTTTTACAATTACAAAGGTTTTACATACTCACTACACATGAACTTGCTCAACATTTTTGTTGATTTTTTTCAACTTACATGTATTTCAGGGAACTAAGGATCTGGCACGGTATGCTACGTTTTCGCGCTGCGTATGAGTTATGGGATCATCCACATTTAGGGATTGCGACTTTTACCTGGACGAGTTGCAAGTCTTAAACGGTGTTTATTTTATGTCTGTGGTTGTGTCTTAAGACAATGTTTTTACTTGGTAGGTTGTAATTTCCGTTGCATGTGTCAGCATTTCAAACAATGTTGTGTTATTTTGTTTTTAAGACAATATTTAATGGATGATTCTGCATGGTTTTACTTTCATATAGCTTTGTTGTGATTAAGCTATGGTATTAAGAAGTCACACCAAATTAACTCACGCTTCCGCAAAGCCAGGGTGTGACAGCTTGGTATCAGAGCTCTGATCATAGCGAACTAGGATTCCTTCTCGAGTCTAGACTATGATCACTAGGGCTCTCACGAAAACATTTTTACACTGCATACCACTTAAGTCCAGATCCAAAACGTTTTTACAAACAAAAGTTGAGCACATTTTATTTGTTAGTTGTGGCTCAGTCTGGGAGGCTGAGGCTCAGTCTGGGAGGCTGAGGCTCGGTCTGGGAGGCTGAGGAAGTTGTCTAGAGGGACTAGGGAGTCAGTCTGGGAGGCTGGGAGAATTGTCTAGTGGGACTAGGGAGTCAGTCTGGGAGGCTAGGAGCATTGTCTAGTGGGACTAGGGAGTCAGTCTGGGAGGCTGGGAAGTTAATCTAGTGGGACTAGGAAGATCAGTCTGGGAGGCTGGGAGGCTAGTGGGACTAGGAGAACTATTTGATTGCTTATTAGACTAATGTGCTTATTTGACTATATGATTGATTATTTGTGCATATGTGTGTTTGTGTTACAGACGATATGCCTTCATCCGGCACCGGAGAGTCGGACACCACTGGCCCTATGCCCATAGTGTCGGACGACAGAGAGTCATCAGAGTACGAGGTGCACACTTCGGACACCACCAGCACAGACGACGATTATTTTCAGCCATTCGCGCTGCCCGATGTTGTTGCTGAGCCCGCTGATGGCCCTATCGCCGGGGAGTTTCCGCTTGCGGTGATCCCTGCCCCTATACCTCTTGCATCTTACCCTGTTCTTGATATGCTCCTTGACGTAGTCGCTGACGACGACGTCGACTTGTTTGACGAGGATCCACTAGAGGATGATTTTGAGGGTGAGGCCCACATAGCTGCTGGCGATCTCTTACTACTCGCGGATGCTCCTGCTGAGGAGTCACCTGTTCATTCACCTATCCCAGACTCTTTCGAGTCTGTGGCATCTGCACCATCACACGCGCAGGGCGCGCAACACTATTCACATGATACAGACCCCGATAGAGCGTCATCTGCTGCACCTGCCCCTAGTTTTGCTATCGATCATGACGTTGATGATGATTCAGACCCCGTTTTCCCACCTGGTTTCGATCCAGACCAGGACATTGAGTTTATTCACTTAGATCAGCCCATGGAGGACCCTGTTGACCCTATGTTTGCTGATCCCGTAGATTTTGAGATGGAGTTTGACGATCCGGAGCCTGCTGTGGCCCCCGAGCCAGTAGTTGCTCCTGACCCCGCATTCGAGCATGACCCTATTCATGCTTATGTACCCGCTGTTGATCCTTTGATTGCTGATGTACCTATCGATGATCATCCTGTTGTGGCTCTACAGGTGGTGGATGATCATGTTGCTATTGATGCTCCTATTGAGCCCCCTCACATTGCTGATATTCCTGCTGATCCTGTTCTTGCTCCTCTTCCTGACCCAGTGCCTATAGAGCCAGATCATGCACCCTTTGCGACCCATGTTGACCCCCGATATGCGTACACCCGATATGGGTGGATAGACGATGATAATGACTACCCGCCTTTTGTGATACCAGTTACACCTGTTTCAGCACCTGTTTCAGTTCCTATCGATGCACCTTTGTTTCCTGCACACGTCACTGATGCGCATCGCAGACCTGCCTATCACATTTCTCCAGGACACACCTCCACCGCGTCCTGGGGAGGGGTCATCTCATCAGCCTTTCGGCCATGCACCTTTTCTGACTGGAGGAGATCGGTTTGTACCGCAGATCCCTCATCATGCTGCTGTTCCCCCTGTTTCACCGTTTACTATGCCATCTTTTGCTCCATCCAGCGAGCCTTTTCTCTGGAATTCACCACCCATCATGCCACCATCTGATCCCTATCATCCTTATCACATGGGTTATTCTGTAGAGGATGTTCTCAGGTCGTTCATGATCCAGCAGGATGCATTGACTCGTCGCGTGCAGGAGCTTGAGAGAGCACATCGACCACCATGCCAGTGCCAGGGCCAGACTCACCCTGCGATATCACACCCTCCTCGTCCGTTATCTCCTGATTCTGCTGCTCGTTTTTGGACTCAGGAGCAGCAGCTAGCATATCTGTTGTGTTCTCATCGAGCCATGGAGGAGGATTGGCTTCACATGCGACGTTTGTTCTTTTCCCGTTTTCCCCCTCCTCCACCGCCATCAGCGTAGGGTTATTTTGTACGACACGGGTGGACTTTTGTTGAGAAGACGGCGATTGCACGGATTATACAGCTTTTGGGAGACTGCATTTTGGTCATGACTTTTGTTGTTATGTATATTGGATATTGTTGAAACTGATTTGATATTTTGGACTAGGGTGATGTAGCCCTTAGTCGTTGATGTTGTATGATACAGTTTTGTACTTGTACACTTTACCTTGTGGTCTCGATTTATGGCAATGCAATCGCAGTATTCTCATCATATGTGATGTTTTGATTGATTGTTTATGTTCTATAGCATGAGATGTTATGTGGTTGATTTATTTATAACATGGGATGTTATGTGTTTGATTTATTTATAACATGAGATGTTATGTATTAGTACTATTGTTATATACGTACGCATTACTTACTATGACCTGACCAACGTGAACCATCTTTTAGAAGATGCCACCGAGACGCCAAGCACGTATGCCTACCAATGAGGCAGAACTTCAGCAAGTCATCGCTGCCGCCATTGCGTAGTACACAGCCTCTCAAGGAGGAACTAGCGGGAGTAATTCTAATAACAACGACAATAACAATCCGCCTCATGGTAATACTAAGTCATTAAGGCATACCATGATACAATTGGATATCTCTAGCAAGTTTGCTAATGCCATTCATATATTGTAACGTATGTGCAGGGTGACCCTATGTTTGCTGATCCCGTAGATTTTGAGATGGAGTTTGACGATCCGGAGCCTGCTGTGGCCCCCGAGCCAGTAGTTGCTCCTGACCCCGCATTCGAGCATGACCCTATTCATGCTTATGTACCCGCTGTTGATCCTTTGATTGCTGATGTACCTATCGATGATCATCCTGTTGTGGCTCTACAGGTGGTGGATGATCATGTTGCTATTGATGCTCCTATTGAGCCCCCTCACATTGCTGATATTCCTGCTGATCCTGTTCTTGCTCCTCTTCCTGACCCAGTGCCTATAGAGCCAGATCATGCACCCTTTGCGACCCATGTTGACCCCCGATATGCGTACACCCGATATGGGTGGATAGACGATGATAATGACTACCCGCCTTTTGTGATACCAGTTACACCTGTTTCAGCACCTGTTTCAGTTCCTATCGATGCACCTTTGTTTCCTGCACACGTCACTGATGCGCATCGCAGACCTGCCTATCACATTTCTCCAGGACACACCTCCACCGCGTCCTGGGGAGGGGTCATCTCATCAGCCTTTCGGCCATGCACCTTTTCTGACTGGAGGAGATCGGTTTGTACCGCAGATCCCTCATCATGCTGCTGTTCCCCCTGTTTCACCGTTTACTATGCCATCTTTTGCTCCATCCAGCGAGCCTTTTCTCTGGAATTCACCACCCATCATGCCACCATCTGATCCCTATCATCCTTATCACATGGGTTATTCTGTAGAGGATGTTCTCAGGTCGTTCATGATCCAGCAGGATGCATTGACTCGTTGCGTGCAGGAGCTTGAGAGAGCACATCGACCACCATGCCAGTGCCAGGGCCAGACTCACCCTGCGATATCACACCCTCCTCGTCCGTTATCTCCTGATTCTACTGCTCGTTTTTGGACTCAGGAGCAGCAGCTAGCATATCTGTTGTGTTCTCATCGAGCCATGGAGGAGGATTGGCTTCACATGAGACGTTTGTTCTTTTCCCGTTTTCCCCCTCCTCCACTGCCATCAGCGTAGGGTTATTTTGTACGACACGGGTGGCTTTTGTTGAGAAGACGGCGATTGCACGGATTATACAGCTTTTGGGAGACTGCATTTTGGTCATGACTTTTGTTGTTATGTATATTGGATATTGTTGAAACTGATTTGATATTTTGGACTGGGGTGATGTAGCCCTTAGTCGTTGATGTTGTATGATACAGTTTTGTACTTGTACACTTTACCTTGTGGTCTCGATTTATGGCAATGCAATCGCAGTATTCTCATCATATGTGATGTTTTGATTGATTGTTTATGTTCTATAGCATGAGATGTTATGTGGTTGATTTATTTATAACATGGGATGTTATGTGTTTGATTTATTTATAACATGAGATGTTATGTATTAGTACTATTGTTATATACGTACGCATTACTTACTATGACCTGACCAACGTGAACCATCTTTTAGAAGATGCCACCGAGACGCCAAGCACGTATGCCTACCAATGAGGCAGAACTTCAGCAAGTCATCGCTGTCGCCATTGCGCAGTACACAGCCTCTCAAGGAGGAACTAGCGGGAGTAATTCTAATAACAACGACAATAACAATCCGCCTCATGGTAATACTAAGTCATTAAGGCATACCATGATACAATTGGATATCTGTAGCAAGTTTGCTAATGCCATTCATATATTGTAACGTATGTGCAGGGTGCACCTACAAGCAGTTCCTAGACTGCAAACCTGTAAACTTTGACGGCACCAGAGGTGCTGTTGCTTTTGTCAGATGGGCCGAGACAGAATCTGTTCTCCGAATGAGCAAGTGCGCTCCAAACCAGCAAGTTACCTACATTTCTAGGCTATTCTTGGACGGAGCCTTGTCTTGGTGGAACTTACAAGTTCAAACTCTTGGTGAAGCCGCTGCATATGCAATGACATGGAACGAGCTGAAAGAGCTCATGCGCAGGAAGTACTGTTCACGTGCAGAGATACAAAAGTTGGAAACTGAGTTTTGGCATTTGAAGATGGAAGGTCCGAAAATTGCAGAATATGTTCAGAGGTTTCACGACTTATCTCATGTGGTACCTTATATGGTTACACCAGAATTCAAGCGAATCGAGCGCTACATTTGGGGTTTAGCTCCTCAAATCATAAGTATGGTGACCTCTTCAAAGCCGGCAACAATCACTGAGGCAATCGATCTGAGCGTGGCTCTTACTGAGGAGGCTATCCGCCTAAACAAGTTTTCTGATGTTGAGCAAAAGAAGGAGACTCACGTAGAGTCGTCCGGGGGTAACAAAAGAAAATTCTCGAACTTCAAACAAGGCACAAGCAGTGATGGCAGGAAAGGAGAACCAAGCGCACCAGTCCAAGCTACAATTGGTACTTGAAAGAAAGGAAATGGATATATGGGTACACATCCCAAGTGTAACACCTGCCAGCGTCACTATTCTGGCCGGTGTGGGTCAAAAATATGTGAAGCATGTGGAAAGGTTGGTCACTCGAAGGATACTTGTTGGGCCACTATTGGCCGGGGAGGCCAAGGAGGTTTTGGGAATAGAATCAGTAACCGGGGTGGAAATGGAAATCGTGCACAAGGAAACAACGGAGGGAATGGAAATCGAGGCAACAACGCGAATCAAGCTGGTGCTGTGAATCGTAACCAAAACAACAATCAAGTTGGGAATGGAGTAGGAAACGGGCAAAGACCAGGTTGTTTTAACTGTGGTGACATTGGGCATTTTAAGAGGAACTGCCCAGAATTGAATCAAGCTCGGGGAAGAGTTTTCAACATCGAAGCGAGGGAAGCGCGCCAGGATCCCAATGTTGTTACCGGTACGTTCCCTGTAAACCAACGCTTTGCATCCGTTTTATTTGATACTGGTGCCGATTATAGCTTCGTATCGTTAAAGTTTAAGAATATGCTTGGGTTAGCCGCTAGTAAATTAAATATTCCCTACTCAATCGAATTGGCCAACGGAAAGTTAGTAGAAGCCAATGAAGTGGTCAGAGGTTGTGTGATCGAGTTGGGAGAGTGTGAGTTTGCTTTGGATCTACTACCAGTCAAGTTGGGAAGCTTTGACGTGGTAGTAGGGATGGATTGGTTATCGAGCAACAAGGCAGAGATTGTTTGTCACGAAAAGATCGTTCGCATCCCAACCGATGATGGTGAAACAATTGTGGTTCATGGGGAGAAGCGAGATACGCCTCTAAGAATCATCAGCTGCCTGAAAGCGCGAAAGTGTTTACAAAAGGGATGTGCTGCCTTCCTGGCACACATCATGGATAAGAAAGCTGCTGAGCCGAAAATCGAAGACATCCCTGTCGTGAGGGAATATCCTGAAGTCTTTCCAGAAGACTTGCCAGGATTGCCACCCCAGAGGCAAGTGGAGTTCCGCATCGACTTAGTTCCAGGCGGCCCGCCTGTGGCCAGGGCACCCTACAGACTTGCACTTTCAGAAATGCAAGAATTGTCGACACAACTTCAAGAGTTGCTAGACAAGGGATTCATTAGACCAAGCTTCTCACCTTGGGGAGCTCCGATCCTGTTCCTCAAGAAGAAAGATGGTAGTTTTCGTATGTGTATCGACTACCGGGAGTTGAATAAGTTGACCGTCAAGAACAGGTATCCCCTGCCAAGGATCGATGACTTATTCGATCAGCTCCAAGGTTCAAGCTTTTACTCTAAGATCGATCTTCGATCTGGATACCATCAGCTAAGTATACAAGAGGAAAGTATCCCTAAGACAGCCTTCAGAACTCGTTATGGACATTACGAGTTTCTGGTAATGCCGTTGGGGTTGACAAACGCACCTGCAGTTTTTATGGACCTAATGAACAGAGTTTGCAAGCCGTACTTGGATAAGTTCGTGATTGTGTTTATCGACGACATTTTGATTTATTCAAAGACAAAGGCTGAACACGAACAGCATCTGAGAGCTATTCTGGAATTGCTGAAAAAGGTACAGTAGCACAATGAACGGATAACCCAGTAAACGATCTGAGTGAATTGAGCGAATCGAGCGCTTCATTTGGGGTTTAGCTCCTCAAATCATAAGTATGGTGACCTCTTCAAAGCCGACAACAATCACTGAGGCAATCGATCTGAGCGTGGCTCTTACTGAGGAGGCTATCCGCCTAAACAAGTTTTCTGATGTTGAGCAAAAGAAGAAGGAGACTCACGTAGAGTCGTGCGGGGGTAACAAAAGAAAATTCTCGAACTTCAAACAAGGCACAAGCAGTGATGGCAGGAAAGGAGAACCAAGCGCACCGGTCCAAGCTACAACTGGTACTGGAAAGAAAGGAAAGGGATATATGGGTACACATCCCAAGTGTAACACCTGCCAGCGTCACCATTCTGGCCGGTGTGGGTCAAAAATATGTGAAGCATGTGGAAAGGTTGGTCACTCGAAGGATACTTGCTGGGCCACTATTGGCCGGGGAGGCCAAGGAGGTTTTGGGAATAGAATCAATAACCGGGGTGGAAATGGAAATCGTGCACAAGGAAATAACGGAGGGAATGGAAATCGAGGCAACAACGCGAATCAAGCTGGTGCTGTGAATCGTAACCAAAACAACAATCAAGTTGGGAATGGAGTAGGAAACGGGCAAAGACCAGGTTGTTTTAACTGTGGTGACATTGGGCATTTTAAGAGGAACTGCCCAGAATTGAATCAAGCTCGGGGAAGAGTTTTCAATATCGAAGCGAGGGAAGCGCGCGAGGATCCCAATGTTGTTACCGGTACGTTCCCTGTAAACCAACGCTTTGCATCCGTTTTATTTGATACTGGTGCCGATTATAGCTTCGTATCGTTAGAGTTTAAGAATATGCTTGGGTTAGCCGCTAGTAAATTAAATATTCCCTACTCAATCGAATTGGCCAACGGAAAGTTAGTAGAAGCCAATGAAGTGGTCAGAGGTTGTGTGATCGAGTTGGGAGAGCGTGAGTTTGCTTTGGATCTACTACCAATCAAGTTGGGAAGCTTTGACGTGGTAGTAGGGATGGATTGGTTATCGAGCAACAAGGCAGAGATTGTTTGTCGCGAAAAGATCGTTCGCATCCCAACCGATGATGGTGAAACAATTGTGGTTCATGGGGAGAAGCGAGATACGCCTCTAAGAATCATCAGCTGCCTGAAAGCGCGAAAGTGTTTACAAAAGGGATGTGCTGCCTTCCTGGCATACATCGTGGATAAGAAAGCTGCTGAGCCGAAAATCGAAGACATCCCTGTCGTGAGGGAATATCCTGAAGTCTTTCCAGAAGACTTGCCAGGATTGCCACCCCAGAGGCAAGTGGAGTTCCGCATCGACTTAGTTCCAGGCGCCGCGCGCTAGGGCACCCTACAGACTTGCACCTTCAGAAATGCAAGAATTGTCGACACAACTTCAAGAGTTGCTAGACAAGGGATTCATTAGACCAAGCTTCTCACCTTGGGGAGCTCCGGTCCTGTTCCTCAGGAAGAAAGACGGTAGTTTTCGTATGTGTATCGACTACCGGGAGTTGAATAAGTTGACCGTCAAGAATAGGTATCCCCTGCCAAGGATCGATGACTTATTCGATCAGCTCCAAGGTTCAAGCTTTTACTCTAAGATCGATCTTCGATCTGGATACCATCAGCTAAGTATACAAGAGGAAAGTATCCCTAAGACAACCTTCAGAACTCGTTATGGACATTACGAGTTTCTGGTAATGCCGTTTGGGTTGACAAACGCACCTGCAGTTTTTATGGACCTAATGAACAGAGTTTGCAAGCCGTACTTGGATAAGTTCATGATTGTGTTTATCGACGACATTTTGATTTATTCAAAGACAAAGGCTGAGCACGAAGAGCATCTGAGAGCTATTCTGGAATTGCTGAAAAAGGTACAGTTGTATGCCAAATTCTCAAAGTGCGAATTTTGGTTGCGGGAAGTCCAATTCCTTGGACATGTAGTGAATGGGGATGGAATTTATGTGGACCCCATAAAGATTGAAGCAATAAAGAACTGGGAAACTCCCAAGACGCCAACCGAGATTCGTCAGTTCCTAGGTTTGGCTGGCTACTATCGAAGGTTCATTGAGGATTTTTCAAAGATCGCTCAACCACTGACACTCCTCACGCAGAAGATAAGAAGTTTGATTGGGGAATCAAACAGGAGGAAGCATTTCAGCTGTTAAAGGATAAGCTCTGCAATGCGCCAATCTTAGCACTACCAGAAGGTACAGATGATTTTGTGGTATATTGTGACGCTTCGCGTCAAGGTTTGGGTTGCGTGTTGATGCAACGCCAGAAGGTTATAGTTTACGCATCGCGTCAACTGAAGGTACATGAAAAGAACTATACCACACATGATTTGGAGCTAGGCGCGGTGGTATTTGCTTTAAAGATCTGGAGACACTACCTATATGGTACGAAATGTACAATCTTCACAGATCATAAGAGTCTGCAGCACATATTCAACCAGAAAGAGCTGAATATGAGACAAAGGTGATGGGTCGAGTTGCTGAACGATTACGACTGCGAGATCAAGTACCATCCAGGGAAGGCGAATGTGGTCGCCGATGCCCTAAGTCGAAAAGAAAGGATCAAGCCCATACGGGTTAGGGCTTTAGAGATGATTATTCAGAGAGATCTTTCTCTGCGCATTCGTACCGCGCAGAAAGAGGCATTGAAAGAACGAAACATTGAAGAAGAGTATCTCCGTGGGATGGAGAAACAATTAGTGCCAAACGAGGAACGAACATTATGTTTTATGAAAAGGATTTGGGTTCCTCTGTTTGGTGGTTTGAGGAAAGTTATTTTTGATGAAGCTCACAAATCACGGTACTCTATCCATCCAGGAGCGGATAAGATGTATCAGGACCTTAAATATTACTATTGGTGGCCTAGGATGATAGGCGACGTTGCTGTTTACGTGAGTAAGTGTTTAACGTGTGCTAAGGTCAAAGCTGAATACCAGAAGCCTTCGGGACTTCTGCAGCAACCTGAGATTCCCAAGTGGAAATGGGAACAAATTTCAATGGATTTTATAACGAAGTTGCCAAGAACGCCGAGAGGTCATGACACTATTTGGGTAATAGTGGACCGATTAACGAAATCTGCGCACTTCTTACCTATCAGAGAGAAAGATAACACGAGCAAATTGGCGGAAATTTACATGAGAGAAATTGTTGCACGTCATGGAGTGCCTCTCTCAATCATCTCTGATAGAGACGGAAGGTTTGTGTCAAGGATATGGCAATCCTTCCAAGAAGCTTTTGGCTCACAATTGAATCTGAGCACTGCATTTCACCCACAGACCGACGAACAAAGCGAACGGACTATTCAGATGTTGGAGGATATGCTGAGAGCATGTGTTATGGATTTTGGCGGTAGCTGGGATAAACATTTACCTTTGGTCGAATTTTTATATAACAACAGCTACCACACCAGTATTGGTGCCGCGCCATTTGAAACTTTATATGGCCGCAAGTGCACATCACCTCTTTGTTGCTCTGATGCAGGTGATAAACAATTGGTTGGTCCTGATGTAGTCCAGGAAACCACAGACAAGATTGCACAGATCCGAGATCGCATCAAGGTGGCTCGCGATCGTCAGAAATGTTATGCGGACCGAAGAAGGAAACCTCTAGAGTTTGAGGTAGGTGATATGGTATTGTTGAAGGTATCACCCTGGAAGGGTGTGGCACGCTTTGGGAAGCGTGGAAAGTTGAATCCGCGGTATATTGGTCCATTCAAGATTCTGGAAAGAATTGGGTTAGTAGCCTACAAGTTGGATTTACCTGCCGAGCTGAACGATGTTCACGATACATTTCATGTATCAAATTTGAGGAAGAGTCCAACGCAAGATACTGTTGTCATCCCCACAGACGAGATTCATATTGACGACACGCTCCATTTTGTCGAAGAACCGGTTGAGGTTAAGGATTGGAAAGTGAACAAAACCCGCCGGAGCAGTGTCAAGCTTGTCAAGGTTCGTTGGAATGCAAGACACGGTCCAGAATACACCTGGGAGCGTGAGGACCGAATGAAAGAAAAATACCCCCACTTATTTCCCAAGACCCCTGCAACTAGAAGTAGAACTTAAAATTTCAGGACGAAATTTTTCTAACGGGGGGAGAATGTGACAACCCTCACCAAACCAGGTATCCGTACGAATTAATTAACGTTTAATTACTACTTAATTACTGTGCTTGCTTACAATTATGGTTAAACTGCTACTTGAATACTGATACATACACATACTTGCATCATCCTTTATTGACTGTCACTCTATTATTTACATACAGAACTTTAGTGACAAACTTGATGCACAAAAGCACAGTAGCACAATGAACGGATAACCCAGTAAACGTGTTGACATAGCCAGCACCAGGCAGACACTACCTCTAAGGCCTGTATGAGCCGGGAATAGTTACTACACTAGTAGAGAGTGTAGGGAAACGAGGGTTGTAGAACTGCGTCACTAGGTGATAGTTATAGTGACCGGATGTGCCAAAAATATGATTTAAACACAAAATTCTGCACCTTAATATAAAATTCAGCATTTTAGCAAACTGGTAAAGTGCAAAAACATGGGAAAATAATACCAGACACTTTCCAAAATGCCGGGAATTCTTTGTGTCACTAAAAATAATATTAACGACACTTTAAATGCTTATTAAGCAATTTAACGGATCAGTATCCAACCGAACAACCGGACTTTACCCGGGACATAAAAATATTGTCATTGACACTGTTTTCCTTTTTCTGAGCCAGTTAGGGTCCCCGAATACCCTAACACCCATTCCAAAACACTACACACTAATAAAAGGTTTAACCTTCTAATTAATCAAACTAGTGCTTAACTATATAGTTGGAATCCAACCATGAACCCCCCTCCCCCCCCCCCAACGAGTTCGGTTCCCATGGGGGACACCCCACTAATTTTCTTGATTAATTTAATCTCACATGTTAAATATCTACCCTACATAAGAACCATGGGACAATTAGGATGTATGGATATTATATAAGAATGTTAGTCCATAACATCACACTTCACAAACCACATAACAAAAATCAACCCCTCCCTCTCTTCTCTAGATATCTCGGCCGAAACCATACCCACACCACCACCACTTTTCGATTTCGATCTTACCATTCCAAGCTCATACAAGTGTGAAGGATCTCATACAAGGAAGCTTGGTGCTTACGGATTGCCAAGGACCTCTCTACGACGCTATTAACCACCCGTTTTTCGTCTAGTTTCTTCCCTAGCCTCGAGCTAGTAGTAAGTGACTCTAAACACCTTATTGATCTTGTCTAAAGTGGTTAATAAGAGATTTGTCGGTTGAAAATCATAAACACTAAAGATCACCAACTAAAAGTCTTGTAAGATGATGAACAAAGTGGTTAAAGAATGAATATTGGTGTAAAACTTATGAAACTAGTTTTGTTATGATTATTTTATGTTGTTTGATGCTAGTAGTAGTTCGGATCGTCATCTAACCCGGCTAGGTCATGTTCATAGAACATGAACTAGTGTATGTTAAAGTTTGAAAAGGACTAGATGATGAACACTACTACATGTTAACATGAACTTGTGTAAAAGTGATTTTTCTTGTAAAATGGAGTTCTAAACTAGTAGATCTAAAGATCTACAAGTGGTATTTTCGAAGAACCAAGTGTAAGATGAAATCATATTTTTGAAGCCGGATCTTTCATAAACTAAAGGTGTTTTTGTGAACAAACAAGTGTGTAGACACTTGTGTAACGAAAGGATTTAACAAAGAAATATTTTCGGAATCTTTGACTAGAAGTTGTATAAATGCATTTTCTGAAAAAAATAAGATTTTCGAGAAACCGATTTCACTTATAAAAATAGAAAGATCTACTAAAAATAATGGGAAGTTACTACACACTTTTACATAAGCCACAAGTTCATGTGTTTGCGATTTACGTATGATTTTGAACTAGTTTGATGTTGAAACATTGTTTGTTAATGTTGGGAACATTGTTGATTGGATTTTGAAAAGAAAATGATACGCTTGTGAGCGTGGCCACCTCCAGTTACAGGGGAAACTCTGGCGAAATTTTTACAGAAATATAAACACTTGGAAATATTTTTGGTGACAAGTGCCTATAACTATATTTTTAACTTGTTTTGATTTTTACAAAACTTCCAAGTGTCGGAGGTGGGATTTTCACAAAATAAAACTCGCTAAAATATATATTGGGATATATATTTTTCATAACAACACTTGTGTAAATTTTATGATTATTTTGTGAACTACGCAAATATTATTTTTAGGGTAAAAATAATATTACTAAATATTAACGACTCCAAAATAATACTAACGCATTCACAATAATTATTTAAGTTACACCGGTATTATTATTACCACCCGAACTTCAAACGTAACTTACGTATTTTTGGAAAAATACTCTTAAATGCGTATTTTGATAAAAGTATTATTTTGGAAAATTATATGGAATAGAATATAATATTTTTGGGAAAAATATTTATATTTTGGAAGTAAAGTGTTTTGGACAAATGAAATAAAATATATTACATTAAGTGAGACTTAATAATATAATTCGAAGATATACGAACGCCCATGTATTAAAACCCTCATCCTTGGGAAGGAATATAAATCATACATAATTACGAAGTGTAAACACGGAATAGTTGTCTAACTATTTCCCAAAAACTTTAACCTTAAGCTAAGGCACGGCCGTCCGTCTAATAGAAGTTAGTACGTGTAGGTCGTCGCACACCAGATTGTCTGGGAGATTACTTGTTAGAGATGCATTTCGGTGAGTTCATGTCCCCCTTTTCTCTTAACTGTTTTCAGTTTCCTAAATCGCGGGGGTGAAATACATGTTACTATGATTACGAGTACTTTTACACATGGTATGATTAGCGTAAGGAGGGTTACTACTTAGATCATGTGAGTGGGTAGGCGGGAACTGAAGGCCATTAATCCTCAGAGTAGGACCGAGGGACAGTAGCGGTAGATCTATCTGGGTGTAGCGAGCCCAGCCCCAGGCCCAACAGTACGGACCTCGGGGTGACTTGGTACCCGACGCAAAAATCTGCTAGGTTTGAGTCTTCCTACTGCACTTCACACATATCAATGGCCTTGCAAACCATTGGTGATCTCTTTATTTCCTTATTTGCTACATACCAGGATTTTTACAATTACAAAGGTTTTACATACTCACTACACATGAACTCGCTCAACATTTTTGTTGATTTTTTTCAACTTACATGTATTTCAGGGAACTAAGGATCTGGCACGGTATGCTACGTTTTCGCGCTGCGTATGAGTTATGGGATCATCCACGTTTAGGGATTGCGACTTTTACCTGGACGAGTCGCAAGTCTTAAACGGTGTTTATTTTATGTTAGTGGTTGTGTCTTAAGAACAATGTTTTTACTTGGTAGGTTGTAATTTCCATTGCATGTGTCAGCGTTTCAAACAATGTTGTGTTATTTTGTTTTTAAGACAATATTTAATGGATGATTCTGCATGGTTTTACTTTCATATAGCTTTGTTGTGATTAAGCTATGGTATTAAGAAGTCACACCAAATTATCCCACGCTTCCGCAAAGCCAGGGTGTGACATAAAATATGAGCTTACTTTCATACATACATACATACATACATACATACATACATACATACATACATACATACATACATACATACATACATACATACATACATACATACATACATACATACATACATACATACATACATACATACATACATACATACATACATACATACATACATACATACATACATACATACATACATACATACATACATACATACATACATACATACATACATACATACATACATACATACATACATACATACATACATACATACATACATACATACATACATACATACATACATACATACATACATACATACATACATACATACATACATACATACATACATACATACATACATACATACATACATACATACATACATACATACATACATACATACATACATACATACATACATACATACATACATACATACATACATACATACATACATACATACATACATACATACATACATACATACATACATACATACATACATACATACATACATACATACATACATACATACATACATACATACATACATACATACATACATACATACATACATACATACATACATACATACATACATACATACATACATACATACATACATACATACATACATACATACATACATACATACATACATACATACATACATACATACATACATACATACATACATACATACATACATACATACATACATACATACATACATACATACATACATACATACATACATACATACATACATACATACATACATACATACATACATACATACATACATACATACATACATACATACATACATACATACATACATACATACATACATACATACATACATACATACATACATACATACATACATACATACATACATACATACATACATACATACATACATACATACATACATACATACATACATACATACATACATACATACATACATACATACATACATACATACATACATACATACATACATACATACATACATACATACATACATACATACATACATACATACATACATACATACATACATACATACATACATACATACATACATACATACATACATACATACATACATACATACATACATACATACATACATACATACATACATACATACATACATACATACATACATACATACATACATACATACATACATACATACATACATACATACATACATACATACATACATACATACATACATACATACATACATACATACATACATACATACATACATACATACATACATACATACATACATACATACATACATACATACATACATACATACATACATACATACATCATACATACATACATACATACATACATACATACATACATACATACATACATACATACATACATACATACATACATACATACATACATACATACATACATACATACATACATACATACATACATACATACATACATACATACATACATACATACATACATACATACATACATACATACATAACATACATACATACATACATACATACATACATACATACATACATACATACATACATACATACATACATACATACATACATACATACATACATACATACATACATACATACATACATACATACATACATACATACATACATACATACATACATACATACATACATACATACATACATACATACATACATACATACATACATACATACATACATACATACATACATACATACATACATACATACATACATACATACATACATACATAATTTGGTAGGCTACTATATCAAGTGAAAATAATAAAAAATGCATATGGAAGAAAATTTCCAATTAACTTTACAACACGCGCAAGCCAGCGTGGTGATATTGGATACAAACAAAATCCAAAATTAGAAAAAGGGATACCGGTCTTGGAATATTACTTAAGAGAACCCTTAGATTATCAAGTAAATCTAAGAAGATTGGATAACCATATAGAAAACATAAAAGATAAGTTAAAACAATGTTATACAAGTAACCCGTTACAATTTTGGGATAAAAATCAGATAACAGCAAAACTAGAAATGAAAGATAAAGATAAGGAGATTAGAGTAAAACCAATGAGATACAATCCAGAAGACCAAAAAGAATTTAGGTCCCAGATAAAAGAACTCCTAGATTTAAAGTTGATCAGAGCTAGTCATAGCCCACACAGCTCTCCTGCCTTCTTGGTAAGGAAACACGCTGAGGTTACAAGAGGTAAACCTAGAATGGTAATAAATTATAAGAAATTAAATGATAACACTGTATTTGATGGGTATTTTCTACCTCATAAGGAAAGTTTAATAAATTCGACTAGAAACAAAAAGATATTTTCAAAATTTGATTGCAAAAGTGGATTTTGGCAAATAAAAATGCATCCTGATAGTATTGCCTACACAGCATTTTCTACTCCTCAAGGGCAATATGAATGGCTTGTAATGCCTTTTGGATTAAAAAATGCTCCTCAAATATTCCAAAGAAAAATGGATATTATATTTCGAAACTATGACTTTATTTTTGTATATATAGATGATATCCTAATCCTATCAGATGATATTAATTCACATTTAAAACATCTTGACATTTTTACAGATTTATGTATGAAACATGGATTAGCTCTTTCAGAAAGAAAAACTAGTTTGTTACAAGAAACTATAGATTTTTTTGGGAATGAAGATAGATGGCCAGGGGATAGAACTTCAAAGCCATATTTTGGAAAAAATAACAGCCTTCCCAAATAAATTGACTGATAAAAAACAAGTTCAAAGTTTTCTTGGGATATTAAATTATGCTTCTGATTTTATAGAAAATCTTGCAGCTTTAAGAAGACCCTTTCAAGCTCTTCTTAAAAAGGATAAAGTATTTACTTTTGATAAAGGTCTAGAAGAACAAGTTAAAAAGATAAAAGAATATTGTAAAAGGTTACCAAAATTACAATTACCCAAAGAAAAGGATGATTTAATTTTAGAAACTGATGCTTCAGAATATTATTGGAGTGTGATACTTAAAAGGATAGATTATAACTCCGAAGAAGAAAAAATTGGTGAAAGCATTTGTAGATATTGTTCAGGGACTTTTAGTGACACTGAATCAAGATATCATATTAATGAAAAAGAATTACTAGCAGTTATTAGAAGCTGCCAAAAGTTTTATTATTTCCTATTACCTAACAAATTTCTTTTAAGAACTGATAATACCCAGGTAAAAGCTTTTATAAAGAATAATTTGCCTTCTAAACCTGAGTATAAAAGGCTCATAAGATGGCAAACCCTTTTATCTGAATATAATTTTGATATTGAAATAATAAAATCTGATAAAAATGTTTTGGCAGATTTCTTGACTAGAGATGGAAGAGTTAGGACAACAACTTGATAGCCGTCTAAAGATGATGGACGAACAGATACAAGCAATTAAAGAAATTGCAACCGATATGGGAGAACTCATAGATATAATCGAAACCATTCCTGAACATATTGCAGAAATAAAAAATCTTGTGAAAAGCCACTTCAGGATGATAAGTAACAAAGTTACTATGTATGAGTTCGATAGTATGAAGATGAAGCTTATGATAAAACATCAAATGATAGAAAAAGTAGATATGTCATTTGTTTTAGAAAAAACAGATATTCCATCTACTTCTTCTGGAGATCATGTGATGGAAAATGCTCCAGACATTGAAGAAGAGGTAAGAGAAAAATTTTCTTTTAAACCTCATTCAGATAAAACAACCACTTTTGGAAAAGTTCTCCAACCACAGATTCCTCCCCAACAACAACCTTTTTTATTAGATCCTGTTGCTAGACAAAGGAATAAAATGATAGAACTATACAGCCTTGCTCAAACTGAGTCAAGGTATGTTGATTTCACAGGGGTATACCCTAGATTAAATTATCTGCAAGGATCACCAGCAGATGAGATCAGATATTGGTACGATTTTGGTGCCATAAACATGATTTATCTTACCTCACCTGATTTTCCTGAATTATCAGATTTACCAAGATGGGTCATAACTTCAGTGAAAAATTGTTATCAAAATAACCCAACCATGACCCCTAGAGATACTTTAGCTCTAAAGTTTTTATCTGCAGGACCAGATTTTTTCAATGATTACTATTACCCTGCTTATCATTTTATACATCTTGAAAAATGTCAAGCATTTTCCTGCAAAATCGATTCCAAAAGAAAAGAATTTACAAACTTTAATGAAAATGATATTCACTACAGAAGGGCTATTGGGATAAGAGTAGTAATTCAGGGAATGGAATCTACTCTTAAAAAACCATTCAGAACTTATGGAGGAGAATATAAAAATTCTCCAGTTATGATTGCTCCGGCCCGAAAATCACCAGATGCAGCGATAAAATTTTTAAATAGCAAGATTAATTTGTTAGAAACTGGTTCAGTCAGATCAAGTACGGAGGCACAGTATAAAATTTGTCAATATAGGAAACACCCTCCTGGAACCTGCCCATCATGTTCTCCTAATAAGACCAATATGAGTACCAACTCATCAAGGGATAGCCTAAATTCTAATGAATAGGCATTAAGCATAGATTAAAGGGTTTAAACATGTGAGTTTAAACACCTAATTATAAAAGAAGATTCTCTTCTAGATTTCTAACCGATACGTACAAAAACTTGGTATTGGAAAAAGTAAAGATAAGATTGACATAAATAAAGTGGGTAGACATGTCCATAAAGACAAAAGATACAGGTCTTAAATGTCTAACTTCCCAAGGCAACTTTGAAATAAGAGATGGGACACTTCTAGGCAAGCCATAAAGTCACCTAGCCAAGAGAAATGCAAAAGAGGACACGTATCTTGCAACAAGAAGACTCATCATGAATAAAGGCCTATAAAAAAGGGAAAAGAGAAGGAGGAAAGGCATCGGTCTTCACTCATGTCTTAGAATGTTTTCTTTCATGTAATAAAAGTCTTTTGTATTTTCAAGAGTGTTTAGAGTGTTTTTATTTTCCCTTTTGTAAGATATTTCCCTTTGTAAGATTTCCACCATGGAATAAAAGTCTTTGATTTCCTTATAAATTCTGAGAGTGTTCATCTTTATTTAGAGATATTTTTCTCTTAATAAGAAAAATCCTCCAACCTCAAACTGTCTCTTTTTTCCTTACACCGGAGGTAGGAAACGAAACCAGGTTGTGCTGAATATTGCTGAAGGAGCCAAAGAGGAGTTACCTAAGACAACTTAGGTTTGGTCTGAAAGAGCCTAGTAAAAAGACTCTTGGTATAACCCGGCGATATCTTGGTCAAAACGGGAAAAAGGTACGGAAGCATGTTGGACCCTTTTTCTTTTTAATTTTGAAATATCACTAAATAATTGTTACTCTTAGTTTTTGTAAGGAAATATTTTACAAACAAAAGAAAATCTTAATTAAATTTTGTGATCTTTTTGATGATAATATAAATTTTAATCTCAAATTAAGGTGTACTATGTCTTTTAATTTTTCTAAGATATAAATTATACAATATGTGGATAATAAAAATAACAACTATAGGAACTTTTGATATCTTTTTAAACTATTTTGATAATTGCCTACATGAAGTAACGATTTTGAACCGACAAAATATTTCGGCTACTACCACCCTAAATGGTATCAGAGCCACCGATATTTCTTTTGCGGGGGCTCTACAACTACGCCAACAAATACTAGAAACTGATTTTGACAAATTAATTTACTTAAACATAAAATTGATTGATAATGAAATTAGACTTATTAAGCTAAATACCCAAACTAATTTTATTGCAAGTGAAGTTTTGAGCACAAATACTGATTTTGATGATGATTATATTTCTGATGAAGATTTTAATTTTAGTCACTATGAATGGACAAGTTCTGATTTTACTTATGATGATACTGATTGGCAATATAGTTCTTCTTAATGGAAAACAAAAATTTTAATAAACTAAAAGAAGGTGAAAATTCTTTAAAAATAGATAAAGATATAATAGAAATACAAAAAACAATTATTTTTTATGGAGATAAAATAATATTTAGACTAGATAAAATTATGGAATTACTTCAATCTGCCTATCCTAGTAGGAAAGATAAAGAAACAATAACTAATTTACAAGACCCTTTAGTTCAACTTTTGCAAAATATGAAGATACCTAAAGGTTATAAAAACAATTAAAATGAATTCAGATACGGAAAGTGAAAATAATATAATTCCTAAGTTAGACGATTCTGAAATAGAAAATTTAACAACAAAAATAGGGGATATGGAATTAAATGATAATTTCATCAATATTAAAACTCAAGAAAATTTTAATATAAATGATACAGCTAGTACAAGCACTAGATTACCAATAAGAAATGAATCTCAAAGACCATCCCTAGGATACGCCGCTATAAAATCAACAATAAGACATGAAGATAATTATAGACCTTATCCTTCAATGAAGAATGAACCAATAAATCCTTTTGGAATATATTTAGATTTAGATTGTGTTAATAACACGGAAGAAGCAATTGATAAATGGGAAACCGCTTTTAGAATAGCCGTTTCTGTTAATAAAATGGATATTGAAACAATAAAAGGATTTTTAGAAAGAACCCTATTAAATAGTGCTTTAAGATATTGGCAAAATATAAGTCCTGATGCTAAACAATATATATTTAATTCAGATGAAGATTTGGCCAACATAATAACAAGAGCCGTAGAGGCTTTTAGATTAGAGTTTTGTGGAGAAGGTAATATAATAAGAGACCCAGCAACTATACAAAAATATTTAACAGCTTTACTAAGATTACAATTATGTGATATTTGTGAAATTGATAGATATATTTGTGTTTTTCAAGATTATTATTACCATATCTATAATCAAGTACCTGATACGGGTAATTATTTACCCTTATTTTTTGCAAAAATACCTGATCCTTGGGGACAAAAACTAATAAATACTTATAACCCAGGAACATCAGATACCTTAGGAAAAAGAATAACACATGTCAGAGACAAATTAAGCGAGTGGTGTGGGGATGCAATATTAGCTAAATTGAGCAAAGGATTAAAAAGAAAAATATCTTTATGTTGTAGTAACCCAAAAATGCCTTTAATGATAGGTTGTGATAGTTCTTATTATTACGGAAAGATAAAAAGAAAATATAAGAAAAGGACTCATTTTAGAAAAAGATTTTTCAAAAAACGCAAGACAAAGTTTTATAAAAGAAAAGGATATAAAAAGACTTTTAAACCTACATATAAAAGAAAGCAAAATCCTAAAAAGTGTAGGTGTTTTCTTTGTCATAAAGAAGGACATTATGCAAATAAATGTCCTAAGAAATTTAATAAAAATCTCAAGATCTTTGAAATAGATGAAGACATTGAAAAAATGATGAATGAAGGAGAATTTATACAAATTAATGATTTTCATAATGAAGATTCTGATGAAAGCATATTTATATTAACCGAAACAGAATACACATCATCCGAAGATGAATAGATTAGATATAGCCACAACTAGTAAAATAGATGATGATATAATTGATTGCCAAAATGAACAATTTGGAGAATATAAACAAGAAGTATTAATAGATAAGAAAAAACTTAAACAAATACAACATGAAAATTTCTCATTATCAAACCATTCAGGATTTAAAATGAATACTTTACAAAAACTAGGAATAAAACCTAGAGATCATCATTTATATTATGGGCTAAATATTCAAGAAAGGGCTTTAGATATTAACATAACATCTAACAAAGTTATGATACCTTTATTATCTAAAAAAGATATCCAAGAAAAATTACAAAAGATAAAACCAGAAATAAGAAACACTTTGGGATGGGTACATGTAGGAGCTATCCAAATAATAATAAAATCCACCTTTAAAGAAGGTATAGATACCCCTATAGAATTAGCTGTTATGGATAATAGAATACAAAATAGAGAAGAAGCATGCCTTGGAATATTAAGAGGAAATTTACAATATGGAAAACTGAAATTTAATATCTATCCTAGAATTTCCTATAATATTCAAGATAAAGATTTTGATAAAACTTTAAGTCTATTACAAGATTTTAAGAGAAAAGATTTCTTTAAACAACAAAATAGACCTTATTCTATTACATATGCTATTTCTTATGCAGTGTCAAATACTCATCATTCTGAATGTTTTAGTATAAAAGACACTATTGATTTTCCTTATTTGTTTAACGATGTTTGTCAAATACAAAAAACCGACCTTACCTAAAATAGAAGAAATAGATTCAAGACCTTTAAGTCTTGATTTACGAGATAAACCAATGATGTCTTCTAACCAGATAACCCCTAGATTGTTGTTCTCAAACAAAGAGGTAATAAGTTATCCTCTAAGAATAACTAATTCAAGTAGATATAATGATGTAATTAGTGAAAAAGAAGATAATGTAAGGAATTACAAAATTCAAGGAGAATATTTCAATGGAAAAAGATTTTCGGCAGTAAATATGCTAATAGATACAGGTGCTAATGGGAATTATATAAACCATAAAATTTGTAAATACTTACAAAAATATCCATTAGAAGAACCCCATCAATACACAAACTTTAATGGTGAACTACATGAAATTAATGAAGCTGTAGAAACCATAATAAAGTTTGGAGAAGAAAAAATTCCTTTAAGACTCTTAATAGGTAATGAAGATGAAAACGATTCATTAGAAATAATGTTAGGATTAACTTTCTTAGAAAATGTAAAACCATATCAAATAACCTCCTATGGATTAAAAATTACATACAATGGCAAAATGATTTATATACCTAAATGACAAGCCCTAAAAGCATATACATCCCAATAGGTATTACTTATAAAGATTACAAAGCTGAATACTTTGCTGCTTATATAGATAGTGGCTCAGGATTGTGTATATGTAAACCAGATTGTTTTCCAAAGGAATATCATGAGGATTTAACACCATGTAATGGAGTTAGCTTTTCAAAAACTATAGTTCCCTTAAAAAGAGGAATAAAAAATCCAATAATAATAATTGGATCATACATGGTTAAATGTCCACCATTTTACTTTTATAATTCTGGATCAGATGTATTATTAGGAAATGATTTTTTAGAAAGATTTAACAAAATTACTTTTGATATAGTAGCCTACCAAATTATACTAAAAACACCATGTCATCACTTGATAGTAGTTAAAAGAATAAAAAATGCATATGGAAGAAAATTTCCAATTAACTTTACAACACGCGCAAGCCAGCGTGGTGATATTGGATACAAACAAAATCCAAAATTAGAAAAAGGGATACCGGTCTTGGAATATTACTTAAGAGAACCCTTAGATTATCAAGTAAATCTAAGAAGATTGGATAACCATATAGAAAACATAAAAGATAAGTTAAAACAATGTTATACAAGTAACCCGTTACAATTTTGGGATAAAAATCAGATAACAGCAAAACTAGAAATGAAAGATAAAGATAAGGAGATTAGAGTAAAACCAATGAGATACAATCCAGAAGACCAAAAAGAATTTAGGTCTCAGATAAAAGAACTCCTAGATTTAAAGTTGATCAGAGCTAGTCATAGCCCACACAGCTCTCCTGCCTTCTTGGTAAGGAAACACGCTGAGGTTACAAGAGGTAAACCTAGAATGGTAATAAATTATAAGAAATTAAATGATAACACTGTATTTGATGGGTATTTTCTACCTCATAAGGAAAGTTTAATAAATTCGACTAGAAACAAAAAGATATTTTCAAAATTTGATTGCAAAAGTGGATTTTGGCAAATAAAAATGCATCCTGATAGTATTGCCTACACAGCATTTTCTACTCCTCAAGGGCAATATGAATGGCTTGTAATGCCTTTTGGATTAAAAAATGCTCCTCAAATATTCCAAAGAAAAATGGATATTATATTTCGAAACTATGACTTTATTTTTGTATATATAGATGATATCCTAATCCTATCAGATGATATTAATTCACATTTAAAACATCTTGACATTTTTACAGATTTATGTATGAAACATGGATTAGCTCTTTCAGAAAGAAAAACTAGTTTGTTACAAGAAACTATAGATTTTTTGGGAATGAAGATAGATGGCCAGGGGATAGAACTTCAAAGCCATATTTTGGAAAAAATAACAGCCTTCCCAAATAAATTGACTGATAAAAAACAAGTTCAAAGTTTTCTTGGGATATTAAATTATGCTTCTGATTTTATAGAAAATCTTGCAGCTTTAAGAAGACCCTTTCAAGCTCTTCTTAAAAAGGATAAAGTATTTACTTTTGATAAAGGTCTAGAAGAACAAGTAAAAAAGATAAAAGAATATTGTAAAAGGTTACCAAAATTACAATTACCCAAAGAAAAGGATGATTTAATTTTAGAAACTGATGCTTCAGAATATTATTGGAGTGGGATACTTAAAAGGATAGATTATAACTCTGAAGAAGAAAAAATTGGTGAAAGCATTTGTAGATATTGTTCAGGGACTTTTAGTGACACTGAATCAAGATATCATATTAATGAAAAAGAATTACTAGCAGTTATTAGAAGCTGCCAAAAGTTTTATTATTTCCTATTACCTAACAAATTTCTTTTAAGAACTGATAATACCCAGGTAAAAGCTTTTATAAAGAATAATTTGCCTTCTAAACCTGAGTATAAAAGGCTCATAAGATGGCAAACCCTTTTATCTGAATATAATTTTGATATTGAAATAATAAAATCTGATAAAAATGTTTTGGCAGATTTCTTGACTAGAGATGGAAGAGTTAGGACAACAACTTGATAGCCGTCTAAAGATGATGGACGAACAGATACAAGCAATTAAAGAAATTGCAACCGATATGGGAGAACTCATAGATATAATCGAAACCATTCCTGAACATATTGCAGAAATAAAAAATCTTGTGAAAAGCCACTTCAGGATGATAAGTAACAAAGTTACTATGTATGAGTTCGATAGTATGAAGATGAAGCTTATGATAAAACATCAAATGATAGAAAAAGTAGATATGTCATTTGTTTTAGAAAAAACAGATATTCCATCTACTTCTTCTGGAGATCATGTGATGGAAAATGCTCCAGACATTGAAGAAGAGGTAAGAGAAAAATTTTCTTTTAAACCTCATTCAGATAAAACAACCACTTTTGGAAAAGTTCTCCAACCACAGATTCCTCCCCAACAACAACCTTTTTTATTAGATCCTGTTGCTAGACAAAGGAATAAAATGATAGAACTATACAGCCTTGCTCAAACTGAGTCAAGGTATGTTGATTTCACAGGGGTATACCCTAGATTAAATTATCTGCAAGGATCACCAGCAGATGAGATCAGATATTGGTACGATTTTGGTGCCATAAACATGATTTATCTTACCTCACCTGATTTTCCTGAATTATCAGATTTACCAAGATGGGTCATAACTTCAGTGAAAAATTGTTATCAAAATAACCCAACCATGACCCCTAGAGATACTTTAGCTCTAAAGTTTTTATCTGCAGGACCAGATTTTTTCAATGATTACTATTACCCTGCTTATCATTTTATACATCTTGAAAAATGTCAAGCATTTTCCTGCAAAATCGATTCCAAAAGAAAAGAATTTACAAACTTTAATGAAAATGATATTCACTACAGAAGGGCTATTGGGATAAGAGTAGTAATTCAGGGAATGGAATCTACTCTTAAAAAACCATTCAGAACTTATGGAGGAGAATATAAAAATTCTCCAGTTATGATTGCTCCGGCCCGAAAATCACCAGATGCAGCGATAAAATTTTTAAATAGCAAGATTAATTTGTTAGAAACTGGTTCAGTCAGATCAAGTCCGGAGGCACAGTATAAAATTTGTCAATATAGGAAACACCCTCCTGGAACCTGCCCATCATGTTCTCCTAATAAGACCAATATGAGTACCAACTCATCAAGGGATAGCCTAAATTCTAATGAATAGGCATTAAGCATAGATTAAAGGGTTTAAACATGTGAGTTTAAACACCTAATTATAAAAGAAGATTCTCTTCTAGATTTCTAACCGATACGTACAAAAACTTGGTATTGGAAAAAGTAAAGATAAGATTGACATAAATAAAGTGGGTAGACATGTCCATAAAGACAAAAGATGCAGGTCTTAAATGTCTAACTTCCCAAGGCAACTTTGAAATAAGAGATGGGACACTTCTAGGCAAGCCATAAAGTCACCTAGCCAAGAGAAATGCAAAAGAGGACACGTATCTTGCAACAAGAAGACTCATCATGAATAAAGGCCTATAAAAAAGGGAAAAGAGAAGGAGGAAAGGCATCGGTCTTCACTCATGTCTTAGAATGTTTTCTTTCATGTAATAAAAGTCTTTTGTATTTTCAAGAGTGTTTAGAGTGTTTTTATTTTCCCTTTTGTAAGATATTTCCCTTTGTAAGATTTCCACCATGGAATAAAAGTCTTTGATTTCCTTATAAATTCTGAGAGTGTTCATCTTTATTTAGAGATATTTTCTCTTAATAAGAAAAATCCTCCAACCTCAAACTGTCTCTTTTTTCCTTACACCGGAGGTAGGAAACGAAACCAGGTTGTGCTGAATATTGCTGAAGGAGCCAAAGAGGAGTTACCTAAGACAACTTAGGTTTGGTCTGAAAGAGCCTAGTAAAAAGACTCTTGGTATAACCCGGCGATATCTTGGTCAAAACGGGAAAAAGGTACGGAAGCATGTTGGACCCTTTTTCTTTTTAATTTTGAAATATCACTAAATAATTGTTACTCTTAGTTTTTGTAAGGAAATATTTTACAAACAAAAGAAATCTTAATTAAATTTGTGATCTTTTTGATGATAATATAAATTTTAATCTCAAATTAAGGTGTACTATGTCTTTTAATTTTTCTAAGATATAAATTATACAATATGTGGATAATAAAAATAACAACTATAGGAACTTTTGATATCTTTTTAAACTATTTTGATAATTGCCTACATGAAGTAACGATTTTGAACCGACAAAATATTTCGGCTACTACCACCCTAAATGGTATCAGAGCCACCGATATTTCTTTTGCGGGGGCTCTACAACTACGCCAACAAATACTAGAAACTGATTTTGACAAATTAATTTACTTAAACATAAAATTGATTGA